>NW_008666761.1:0-260 GCF_000695815.1 Acanthisitta chloris | reverse complement strand
TCCCCCCCCCGACAGCATCCCCAAAGCCTGGGCAGCTTCTCATCCCCCTGGGCAGCATCTCATCCCCCTGGACATCATCCCTATCCTCCTGGATAGCATTACTATCCCCTGGGCAGCATCCTTATCTCCCCAACAGCTTCCCTATCCTCCCCCCCGACAGCATCCCCAACGCTTGGGCAGCATCCCATCCCTCTGGGCATCATTCCCGTCCCCTGGGCAGCATTCCCGTTCTCTGGACAGCATCCCACTACCCTGACACC
>NW_008666760.1:76106-89757 GCF_000695815.1 Acanthisitta chloris | reverse complement strand
GTTGAACAGTCTCACTACAGAAAAATACAGAAATATTTCACTACTGATTTCATACCAGGATCTAAACTATTCTAACATACTACTCTGTCTTCAGACTCTACTGCTGAAACATCAGAAGACCATGTTTGAATCTTTCCATTGTGGAATATATTAGCAATTCACAGCTGCACAGAAGGTATTTTTACCTTAAGACAGTTGGTACAGCTTTAAGAGAATAGTCTCTGTTATTTTAAAAAAAAAAGTCCAATATGAACCATCTTTGATAATCTTAAAAGAGATTAAGCAGGGACACTGTGCTGTTCTGAGGGTGCTGGTGTGTGTACAACAGGTTTGGTTCGAGAACTGTATGGTTGCAGGCACTGCTTCTACCCATTGCTCTGTAGATGTGGTATCTTGCAGTTGTTGAAGTGGCGTCTGTAATGAACAGTATTCAGTATTCTTGATTTAAGTCTTGCTGTCCATATTGCAATGAGGAAAAAATAACACAATAAATTAATAACCTTCCTTCAAAAATATGCAGAAAAAGAGCAGATAACTCTAACATAAACTGTAAACATTTGTTTACAGTGATTTGTCAATAATCAGATGCTGTAAAAAAACCCAGATGTGTGAAAAATGCATTCATATGGACCAAACCCAAAATACTGTTTCAGGCACCGTTCCATTAGTAATTTTCAACGTGCTTTGCAAATCAAAGGTATAAAGATATCTGTTCCATAGTTTGGGAAAGAAATGTTTACAGAGATAGGGTAACTTGTTTATAAGCTGGAAACAAGCAAGTCAGATCTAATTAATAAAGAAGAAAATCACCTGTAAATCACATTATAAGTGTGTTTAAACTGAGATACACATCTTCCAAAGTGTAAGTACATTTTCTTAGCTAAGCAATCTTTTCTGTAATGAGTAGTCAAGTGGGACTGGAACTAGCCTTCATTTAAGGCATACCTAAGATTTCAGTACCTTTTGTGATACAGAAGGCAAGAACCAAATCAAAATAGAGACCCGTGACACATAATGATCATCCAGATATGAATTATATCTCCCCCTTATAGTGTCATTCATAGTAAGCAATCCACAGAGATCAGAATGAAGAGTTAACTTCATGGTCTAAATAGGTGACTGTCGGGTATACTCATACTGAAGGCTGCTATTTGTTATGGGTAAGCTTACAGCTATTTTATGAGTTCTGTGACAAGAAAGATGTTCTTGTTATAAGAGACTCTGTGTGGGGTTTTCTTTAATATATAGGGCACTTACCCTACCTTTGGTGAGATTATAAATTAGCATAGACTAAACTAGTTGAATGGAGAAAATCAAGTTTTGTTGTTTGCTCTTCATAGTAAACAGTGAACATCTTCATGTCTAGCTTTTGGGCCTGAGAATGTACCTTGTGTGGGCAGTAAGTAGTGTTTCCTTTATGCCTTGAAAAAGACTCATCATACATATATATATATAATTTTATTTTCCTACAAGAATTTTTGAATAGCTATCACTTTTTCCTGTATTTTTAAGTCCCAGAATAGTACCCCTTCACCGCAGTCTATCTTATGAGCATGTGTTGTATTCTAGATAAGAATTTCAGGCACAATTGGAGTGTCATTGAGGCTGTGACTGCGCTGAAAACATTCTTACCAATTCCAATTATTTTGTTCCAAGCTAAATGGTTTTTCAATTTTGATGCGATGAAAACTACAGCAAAAGGAAGGAAGGAAGGAAGGAAGGAAGGAAGGAAGGAAGGAAGGAAGGAAGGAAGGAAGGAAGGAAGGAAGGAAGGAAGGAAGGAAGGAAGGAAGGAAGGAAGGAAGGAAGGAAGGAAGGAAGGAAGGAAGGAAGGAAGGAAGGAAGGAAGGAAGGAAGGAAGGAAGGAAGGAAGGAAGGAAGGAAGGAAGGAAGGAAGGAAGGAAGGAAGGAAGGAAGGAAGGAAGGAAGGAAGGAAGGAAGGAAGGAAGGAAGGAAGGAAGGAAGGAAGGAAGGAAGGAAGGAAGGAAGGAAGGAAGGAAGGAAGGAAGGAAGGAAGGAAGGAAGGAAGGAAGGAAGGAAGGAAGGAAGGGTTGTCATGGCTGGTGTTGCATGCTGTTTTAAAAACATGTGCTGTATAGTAAAGGGCATTCATACCCCACCAGTGGAAAGTAAAAGCCAACGTATTAACAGAGTTGAAGTGTGAGTGGAATATTCAAGAGCCTCACAGGGGAGATAAGGAATAACAAAGGAAAACTTTTAAATTGAAAGCAAACCACTTTAAGAGAATATCCTGAGCA
The DNA here is from genome assembly GCF_000695815.1 of Acanthisitta chloris. Lineage (NCBI taxonomy): Eukaryota > Metazoa > Chordata > Aves > Passeriformes > Acanthisittidae > Acanthisitta > Acanthisitta chloris. The sequence goes on along the minus strand of NW_008666760.1, from coordinate 87,499 downwards.
CTAGCTGCAGAACGTGCCTGCACACCTTGCTTGCGTATGCAATTTCAGAGAAAAGTTGACAGTGACATGTGACCATCTGCCAGACTGTGAAGCAGTTGACAACCCTAGCTGAAGACATTTCCCATTTACTTAGTATTATAAACATATCGAAAGATTTCAACTATTTCCTGTGCTTCATGGTATGGCCTCCCACGCCCGAACTACTTTACATCATCCTGCTAGAATGTCCTATGGGGAATATCCACTATTCAACAAGGAACAGTTTCATTTAAACACAACTGCACAAGGCTTTTTTAGGAAGTGTCTCCCTGTTTTCATTTTGCATTCAGATGTTCTTTAAAGCTGCTGTGCTTCATTTCTCCCTCAATTATAGTCTGATTTTCAAATGTACAGAAACACCTGCTGCTCTTGTTTCAAGTAGCTTGGCTAGCCTAACATCTCTGCTAATCAAATAATTAATTTACCACTGTTTCACTGCTGCTACTTTTGAAAAAAAAAATAAAGGTCAAGAAGTTGAGAAACCAGACATTCATGTTCAATGGTTGTAATATTTGTTAAAATAGATTCTCCATATGTTAAAAAGTGGTTTGGTGCCTTAATGTTTCAGAATCAGAAAACATGGGCAACATGTGCCTTCAAAGTAAATACTGCTGTTAGCATGAATGCAGGAAGTAAAATAATCACATTTGAATTGATTTTATATTAAACTAAGAGGTTAAAAAAGGCAGCCATAAGAAATATAGCAGGGAATATAAAAACTTAATACATGAGAATAATCAGATCGACTATAAATAAAATGAAACATCCATAGGTAAAAAATTTCGTTCATATATTCCTAGGTGGTGAAATAATAGAATCAAAAAATCTGAGGGGAAATTTGGAGAGGTGGAGCTATCAGGTTTTCACTGTTTGTGTCAACTCTTATATAATAGATGGGGTTTGTTACTTTTTATTTCCTCACAGACAGATTCAGAAAGTAGCTCTATAGCTTATTTTTTAGAAAGATTGCTCTCAAAAACTGTGACAAGAGTTGTGGTTTCCATTTTCTCAGAATTTCAGAAAGCCTTTCTTTATTCCTATGCTGCCCATACAGTGGAAACTACAAAAACCACAGAAAAACAGAAAACAACCCAGAAGTTGAACAAAAGGTGGGTCGAGTATACACAGCCACTGTCAACACATCACAGGTATTTTACCCCTCAGCTGCAGTGCCTGTCATATCCTGGGATGTAAGGAAAAGAAAGGTTTTCCATTCTCCTCTGAAAGCCGGAATCCTAATGATGAGCAGGGAGGGCAGAGCTGTATTCTCACCTCCTCCTAGGGACAGAGCAGCAGTTTCGGTGCTTTCAGCTTCAAGGTGCAGTGCACAGAAGGTGGCAACCCTGCAGTATTGCCTCAGTCCTGTCAGAGATTTGAGCTGCTGTTACTGGAGCATTGCTAATCCACAGGGATTGTGGTTATTGCTGATCTGCAAAGTGTGTGAGCACAGGGGCAATATCTTTGTATGTTCCCTCTCTGGCACAATTGCGTGGGTTGCGACCCAGCCCAAAGTGAATTTACTTCTTTCCATTTCCCCATTCGTAACAACACCATGCTATCAGAAATATTTTTTTTGTTAGACAGAATCCACTGCCAACGCAGCCACAATAACTGCATTTGGTTTTGGGAGGATGGGAGGGGGGAGGAAAGGGTGAGAAACAGAGAGAGGAGACCTGCATGCTTGATGTTGAAGAAAAGCCTGTTTGTGTTCAATACATTGGAGAAATTGTTCAAGAACAGTTCATCCATGTGAAAAACACAGCCCCTATATAGCTGCCAAATTCAGTAAGGCCTAGTATGATCAGTTATGTAAGTGCCAATCCTAAAAGTTGAAGCTGCCTGGAGGCAGTTTCAACTTCTACACCCTGGTTTTTTTCTCAGGCTGTAGAACATAGAGAGAACTGTTATTTGCTTGCTTGGGTCAACTCCTTTGAGGTTTTTTCTGCTTGTTCCCAACCCTAAAAGAAAAGAAAGAAAAAAGGTGAGGATATATGTGTCTGGCAAGTTCCACAAAATCAACAGCTAATTCAGGGAGCTGAGCTATGGACACTATGTAGTGTAAAGGGACCTGACAGTATCAGAACAATTGCAGGCAAATCATGTGTTTTCTTACATTTTATGGGACCTGTGTATATTTTCATTCTGTACTAGGATTGGCTGATGGCCATTTCTTGATGCTGTCATACCCACATGTTCTCAGGCAGCCTTGTGATTGTCTGCCTGTGTTCTTTATTCCAGGAAGTGTTCAGTTATAAAAATACATATATTTATATCCAACATATACAGATATAGAAACATCTATGTATAAAGGAGCCAAGAGGCTCCCATACCCACACTCTGTCCAGCAAGATGGCCACACAGGGCAACTGAGTAGTAGGAAGTAGGAAGACTCAAGCTTTGGGGCATAGACTGCAACCCCATGCTCTCAGAAAATGTCAGCAGGATGCTGCTGATTAAAAGGCAGCCAAGGCAGTTTGGGGGGGCTGTAGAAATAAACAGTAAGGAAGGTTTTAGGATGCACAAGCCATGATTATTTATTTTCAAGCACAGAGGACTAGTAAACAATTTGGTGGTGACAAAAGTGATGGTGGAGTGGTTAGTTCTGGGGCCTTGGCTTACAGAGCCACAAAACAAAGAAAACAATGCTAGAATGAAGACCTCTAATTAGGAAAGACAAATTGATTTTGCATTACTGCAAATGTCTTATTGGCAAGGGGGAATCACTACCAAGTATGAACCCTTAGATGGAATCTGCTTTTCTGAACACATGGGCCAATGAAAAAGTCTCCCACTAGGGTAGAAGACAACCCACCCAGAAGGGACTTACTCGTTATTGCAGCAGAGGTGGAGGAAGTCTCAATTCATCCCACAACTGCCGTGGAATGGATTGGGTTGTGGGACTGGACAGTGCAGAGGTTTGGAGATGGGTGCTATGTAGAAGAATACAGGTCTGTTACTTTAGGTCCAGCATATGTACTTGAAGCTTAAGAAATATTTGTTCAAGGTCTGAAAAATATTTGGATCACTTCTGCTAGCGTTTTGAACCTGCTGATAATGCTCAGCTCTGTCTTGAAACTGTCAGCATGCATGACTTTATATTCTCCCACTATTCATTTACACAATGAAAGCAACAGAATTTTTTAGATTGGGTCAATACTGTTTCGGAAAGTAAGAGAGTGCTATGTTTTGATCAAACTTTACTTGTGGCTATCATTATCCAGGAAGTCATAGGTGGCAGGGTTTGTTGAACCCTGAAACCTATCCCCTAATCCAAAACTACAAACTAAAAAGCAGAACTATCTAATTGCTCTAAGCCTACAACAGTGTCAATTATATCTATTTTTATGCAAGTATTGCAGCACTTATAGTCAAGAGGAACCTTATAGATGCTGAACTGTTAAGCAGAACAAAAGAGCTACATGACAAGCTGTGCATGGGCAGGTCATGTCAGTGGACATACCTTTGAATCTAGTATGATAATATACCTATCATGCTCCTATCTGAGGGATATTTAAGCCAAATGACAGTCTAAAATATCCCAAGACCTGTTTCCTTCTTTTGTGTGGTGAAAGTTATTGTAGTCTTAATTCAGCCAGGAAGATACTTGGGGTGATAAAATTGATGGCTTTTATCATACATTGTAAAATTGTGACCACAGTTCATACTATTATTGCTGGTTCTGCTTGTCTCAAGGCCAAGGATTTATCCTGGGGAGAAGTATAAAGTGTCCCAGTTGCAGACTCATGTGCCATTCTGGTGAATGGTTACAGAGAGGCACAAAGCTCTGGCTATTAGAAAAAATAGTTGATTGTTTGGCTATTATTTTTTTTGTGAAATGTCATGTCTATGTATAAAAACAACATGAATGTAAAATGTGGAAGTGCCAAATGCATTATACATGGATCTGTAATGTAAACCAGCACCAAAGTTTCATGGTCATGATCAGAAGCCCAGGATAAGGTCAAGGCTGTGACCATCTATGACATGGAATGCATGCAGGATACCACAGTACATACGCCAAATTAGATTTTTGCCATGGAGTTATCACCAGGTGCTCCTTGGGCTGAATGTGAGGGACAGAAATGAAAGTTGAAGGAGAAAGGTGGTTTAAAGGGAACAGACATCTCATGGAATTTATTTTTATGGACAGAAAGTTTTAGGGCTACACTTTACTAGCACATAATGCCAAAGGCTATGATGGCTGCTTCATTCTTAGTTATGTTCTAAATGTAAAAATGCATGTGCAGTTAATCATCCTAAGTGGTAGACCTGTATGCATGGAAGTACCTAGAATGAGTATACATTTCATATATACTCTTTCAATTTTTTGCCCATGAAGCTAAGCAGCCTTCCTCAGGCTGAGGAAAGTAATGTTCTCCACTGCTTCTGAGGACATGATAAAGGACATTTCTGAAACTGACCAGAATATGTTGAAAAGGAGCATTGCATTAACACTTCAAGAGACACTGAAAAAGGGTAGCAGATTTGTTAAAATCCTGAGAAGCAAAAGTGCTCCCTACAGCAGTTCCCTGCAAGGCTACCATAGGCAACCTCCATCAAGTCTCTATGTACATCATAATGGTGTCTACTGAAGAGACAGCATTGGATAAGGCATTTTCACCCTCATCCAAACTGTAGAGAAATCTGCAGTCTACCAAACCTCAAGCCAAAATCAGAAAGAAAACGTTAGTTCAGTAGACTGTGTTGGTTCTGGATAGGTTGAATGGATGCAAAGTTCTTTGTAACCAAGTATCATTTAATTATATTGCCATTTTGGCGTCATTGCATCAATTTGGCTTATAAGGTAGACTGAAAGTGGTATGGACTTAGAATTTGTCTTTCTTCCCCATGATCCTGAAAAGCAAAAAGCTTTTCCTAAAGCTGCTGAAAGCTAGTAAAACACTTTTTTCTACAATAAGTATATATATATATACTAGTCATCACAAAGCAGCATAAGCATAGTTAGTCAGAATGAGGATCAGACCAGATGTCTGCAGGGCACTTCTGCCTATTTATGCTGGTGTTGGTAGGAAGATTTCTCTTAATTTCTTAAATGTAGTGATCCTGCCTAGACTGAAGGGAAACAGATGGAAGAGTCAAGCCCATTCAGATCCCAAACCTGGAGTTAAAAATATATATATATACTAACATCTTTGCAAAAATTGTGTGCTGCCTCTGCCTGCTTAATTCATCAAATCACACTTAGCTCTTTCCTTTTGGGGTTTCAAGCAATGTTCTGACTGAGTCTACACAACCAAATGCCTATGGTTGCTGTAAACAGATGGGTGTCACAGTGCAGCAGGTTTATGCTGCCTTACTTCTTATGTCTGACTAAATCTGATCAGATTTTGTTTACCTGATGACAGCAACTTTCATTCCAGGCTGAAAAGTTCTCCACTGTAATTGTTAGTAAGTCTTGATAATTCCCTCAAGCCTTGCAAAACAGTTAGCAAGAAGAACAAATAAATTGTGCATTGCTGCTAGGCATGTGAAAGTTGGAGGTCTGAAAGTGTGAGGTTAGATGATCTCCCAGGATACATCTTAAGACCATGTTTGAGCCTGTTATTTATTGGAATGAAGCTAGTGGAAGTAGAGGGAAGATAGAGTGAGGGAAAAGAGATTTAGCTGTTTAAATTAAGTATAAGCAGTAAGGAAGAAGGATCACAAAAATACCAGAAAAAAAGACCCTAAGGGAGTATAGTAACATGCATGTAGTCAGAATGCTTGTTCCTTGGTTTTATGCCCTTATCTGCATCAACTATATTCATTAAAAAATTAAAGATTTAGTTCAATGCAATTATCTTTGGCAGTACCTGGTTTGAAAAAAATCACACAGCCTCATGAGACACAGCTAGGACAAAGACTGCTATGAGAGTCAACAAACACCACACACTGGGGGTTAAAGAAAGCATGCCACAGTTTGCTTTTTCTCATTCAGGCTTTCATGGGGTGGGGGGGGACAAAGAGAGGAGAGTGGGGAAACCACCAAAACTCTCCTGGGAAGCCAAGTATTCACACAGGCTTCTTGCTTCATGGGGATTAATGATCCCCATTCAAAACTGTGCTACATTCAGAGTAGAAGGGAAGACTATATCCTTTGTTGGCATGAAAGGGTGGGTCTCCTTTGACTTCAGCAGAGTTTGGCTTATTTATGCTAGCAGAGAATTTGGACCTGAAATTATTAGTTGCATTATAAGTATCTTCCTTTGCCAGACCAGGATTATTCCCTCATTCAATGCATTTTGCAGTCTAATGTTAAACATGAAATGTTAAGCATTCCATATGACAAGGTTTTCCCTATGCCTCTTGGGATGCTAACTCATTAAGAACTTTTTCTGATTGCTCAGCCTATGTTGATTTCTCTTTATTACCATCTGACTCCAGTACTCACAGGTCTACTCCATGGTACCACCCAAAGCAATTCTCCATCCTTTTTTGCATGCAGCTATCATGTTTCAGGAAAACGAAGGATTCTTTTCACATAGCACTAACTTATGCAGATCTGATTGTTCTGCAAAATGTTCAACATTTATTGTTACAAGAGTTAAAAGTTAATTTAAGAAACAAGGAAAATGTCACCTTTGATCTTGCTAATGTTCTAGAAGGAAGACAAAAATTCTTATTGAGCAGGCTGCCAGGAAAAAGTACCTGAAGAAATACAACATGCCTCTGCCTCTACATGTAGATGAATGGAGATTGCCAGATGCACTAGAGGCACTTTTAAAAGAGGAACCATAAAGAAAGCATATGAGGAGTCTCCTACTTCTTCTCTGGTGCTGGAAGTACACTCTGTACACTCCCTGACACTGTTACTAAATGCCAGAGACTAAGCCCTGCTTGTTGAGATGGATTACATGAGCAGAGATCTAAAAAAAGGCCAGCAATTCCTTGGCCCACTGTAAGACCACTTGCTTTGAATTCCCCAGGATTGTAAAGGTAGCTCTGCTTCATGATCTAATTTTACTTTTCTTATATATTTATAAAAACAATTTACCATCCAAGAATTACCTCAGAGATCAATAAGGCTACTTATGAAATAAAATAATATTGCCAGTAAAGATGGCACACAAAATAGTCCCTGAGCCCTCGTTTGCAAATTCATGGTTATTAGACAGCTCAGTAGGAGTTTAGCCAATATACATACTTTCAGACCATCCCGAGTTGCAGAAGCTGGAAGTCCTGCTCAGCTCCTGATACACTAATTTTGCCATTTTTTCTATCAAAAATACACATCTTATGCTGTCCTTGTAAGTAAATATTTACACCTTTGCAGGGTGCTGCAAGTAGTTCCTCATAATACACCATGAAGTAGGTTAAACTGAGCAGAGGTTGATGTCTAACAGAAAGAGGCATAAAGGTCTCTATAAATTGGGAAGTTAGAGCATTGTGATTTTGGCTGCAGAGACTAACCGGACTTGAGAGGCTAAACTGCTGGAGCTCAAGTGTAATTCTAGTGCCAAACATTTGTCTGTATACTGTTCCTGTCCAGCTCAGCTTTGTCAACATCCCTGTGACTTAGACAGCACTGCTCCTCCTTGCCTCACATGTGGAAACTGTCCCCTGTTAATGAAGTCATACTGACTGAACGTAGCATGCTCCGAGTGAACACTGAGAGTAGGGCACGGGAGACGTGCAAAGAATGGCCCTGCCCTCCCCACCCCAACACACACCACTTTACAGCTCATGGCTTTTTAGCAGGGAGAGAATGCAGAAGTGTCCCATCTTCCAGCTCTCTGCTGAGACGTGCTCCCAGCTTTGCCTCCGAATGGTCACCATCTGCAGTACACTGTTGCAGAACAGAAGTATGTTTATGAGGCTGGGAATTAATTTTCTCTTTTTGTCTAGATGCCACAGAACAAATGATTTTTAAACACAGCTCCTCCTAGATGCAGGTTTTCTTTGCATGTTGTACAGCCTACAATATAGAGTCAGAAGAATATTCACTATTTTTAGTGAAACTTACTGCCACAGTTTACTTGTTTTCTGAATTAGATAAATTGACCTAGAAGCCCATCCTCGTTTTTGGCCTCTGGGCTTAATTTCATCAAAAAGCAAAAAAAAAAATTTCTTGAAGTGTAATCTACTACGGTTAAAGTACTTACTTCTGTGATATCATTAGTTCAAATGACAAAGAATTACCCCTCCAGGTTCATTTCTGTGAGCAGTTGGAAAAGGTATGGTCATTGAAGAACAATGACACTTTTCAACTCATTGGAATGATTATCATATATAAAGGATGCAGCAAATCAGTAACAAATGGGGAGTGAACCTGACAGGTTGGTGCTAAGAAATTCCAAAAGGAGGAACAAAACCTTCATAACAATTAATTAAAATGCTTCATCTGCCAGTGTATTGCAAACTGTGTGGTCTTCACTATCTTCATGGTCCTGGGTTTGAAAGCAATTTATCTTGGATTTTTTAATCTAAATGACACCTTTTTAACTGATATGATACCATTGTGTTAGTGAGATAAAAGTTCTAATTGAAACCCATATTTGAAAAATATTTTTACTCCATGGTTTTAAATTTGCAATGGTTAGTTTAAGTGGTCTTACAAGATAGTAACAAGGTCTTGAAGATTTCTAGCCCTTGAAGTGATATATTGGATCACTCCAAACCTGAATTCAGTATTGTAAATTCTCAGTAGTAGAATCTCACAATGAATTAATGTAGAAAATTCTCTCTACAGAATCACGCTTATTCTCTGTTTCTATTGCATTAAAAAAACCCAAAAAACAATAAAGAGCAGGATAAAGGAATTTCAGTGTTTCAAACTCAGTCAGCATAAAGCTTACTCTCTCAACAGATATGTCAGATATAAGATGAACATAAAAAGTTAAGAATATATTTTTTTAAAGTGAGACAAAAAACAAATGCTAGAATGACCCAAGCAAGAAACACTCCCAACCAAACATCTGGACACTGCAAAATCTGAGGAAGTTACAGCATCAGAATCCAGATTTTGCAGCTGTCTTGTAATGAGCTGAACCAAAACCTTGGATCTGATCATATCTGAGTTTTAAAGATGTTTGGATTTGGGCCTTAGTTTGTAGCTCTGGCCTGGTTACAGTACATGCATGTTTCTGAGCAACTAGAATGATTGAGCTTTGTACAAAACAGAACACTTTGAAATATATATTAAGATATGCTTTACAGTATTAGGGAACTGGATTGATTTCAAATTTTCTTATTTAGAACTTATTCACACATTCACTTAGGTAAAATTTTAACTGTGCACACTCTACTAGTCCCACAGAATGTACATATAATATGTTCCACCTTACAAAGAAGTACAGGACATTTGAGAGGCAACTAAATACTTGGTACCAATTTTGTTTGCATACAGTATTATGTTGCTTGGTAAGTACAAAGTACCATCTATTGAACTGCTTGCTTTTTTATAGCATGGTTTCTCACATATCACTCAGAATTCTTAACATTTTTTAGGTCATTTAGAAATCTTGAAGATCTGTGTTATTCGCCAGAATATTTTCACTTGCAAGATAAGAGGCTTTTTTTTTGTTTGAATAGAAATCTGAGCAAGTAATACTTCCTTGTTTCCTTGTTTGCCACACACACATCAATTCATTTTGTACCACAGAGAGATATTTTAAGTCTTTCATATATATCATGTGAGATAGAAATACTTAGACAAAAAGCATTTGACAGCAGTTTTTCAGAGAATAATTGTTGCAAGCCAGAGACACATGAAGTCTGAGCTCCTCTATAATAAATGTCATACCTGTAGATGCATGCTGTTGAGAGAGTTTACCTAAATACCTGGCCAGGAAAAGGACTGTTTGAAAAGGTTGATTTTTTTGCCATAAAACAGAGGCTCAGCATCTGCAACATTAGTAGCTGCTGTTTCTCTCCCTCTTTTCTTCACTGCCTCTGCACAAAGAAATCTGCCTGGTCTATCAATTCACTATTTCTGTCTCTCTGTAAAGAAAAATTAAGGTGTCAAAACCCAGAGGTTCATCAAATACTTGTGGTATCTGGAAGATGTTTGTTATTTCCCTGCTCTGCAGAGTCCCTGTCCCCTTTCCTTAGGTATCACTCACATCATACAAGTGCCTCACCCCATCCAGAATCTGTGTTTCAGAAGCAGCATGCCTGAAAGACTAACAGAAATAGAAGTGAAACTGTGCCTTTTCCACTGCTTTGCAGGGGACTGAATTACACCTTCACTGAAGAGATCGATTGCAAAGACTAGCCCAGAGAGTCTGTGTTTATTTATAGACTTCTTCACCCAGAAGGCTGAAACAGCAGCATGATAATAAAAACACCTTTAAAATACTTTTTTTTTCTCTTAGCAAAGAATTTGTGGATGCAGAATTTAATTTTGTACAGGATACTTTTTTTGTCTTTCTTGGCTTTTCAGACACGTATCAAACTGCACTCCTAACACCATGAAGATTATTCATAACCACCATTCAAAAATAGAAGGTTCTTAAATATAATTAGATAGAAGTTGTTGGAAATGCCCTTTTATTAGCTGTACCCTTCACGTCTTTTTTTATAATACTCTGAAAAGCATTTGTAAGACTTCTAAGTATTTTTAACTTCTATGAGAGCAAGTAACATATTTAAAAGATTCTCATATATCTATTACTTATATCTACATGCTAGTACTTTTTTAACAAAACTGGAGATATCACAAAACATACTTACAATGAACTTTCCTTTTTGACTGTACTGGTCAAGAGAGCTAAAACAATGATACGTAATAAGCCATGAACGTAATTTAATTTCTATTTTCATTCCTCTGTGTCTCCTATCAGGGCAATTACACAAAGATAAAGTCTTGACCAGCAATAAAAAACACTCCTGTCTTCCCCATCTTTATACATCCTTCTTCAACCATTTGTGAAGTATATTTAAAACCATTATTAAGGAGTTCATTATGAACACAGACTTCTTATATAGACTGAAATTTTGGTATGAGCCAAGGTGAATAAATGAAGTCGCAGTCCTGGGACTTAAGAAAGAGCAATGAACCACCTATTTAACTTCCAAGGATTTTCAGTCATTCAGCACGAGAAATTGGATGATATCCATACTGAAATGGAAATGGAACATCACTTGCACTTACTGCTCTGAAGCATTAGTTAGATAAGTGAAATCCAAATCATCAATTGTCATGATCAAAGTAAGAGAACAGCAGACATCTGCACTGGCAGGGATCACCTCTCATTTGCCCACTGAAGAAGTAGGTAAAATAGATGGTTACCTAGTAATGAGCCATTGAATTGCTCTACAGTTCTACCTACCTTGCTTCATGGGAGACATAGGAAGGAGAAGGTTAGTGAGAGAATGAATGTCTCTCATTTCTGCAGGCGCTTAATTCTAGAAAG
>NW_008666760.1:75560-76036 GCF_000695815.1 Acanthisitta chloris | reverse complement strand
GTGCCAAATGAAAAGATCAAATCTCACAGGCCTCGTAATAAGATACAGTGCTTTCGGTAGCTAAACAAAAGTGCTGGTCCAAAGCAATTATAACAATCAAATTAAACAACACTCTTACTGGAAATTGAAGATGAGTAACTGAGGATTTAATGATACTCTCAGGTATAGCCCTAGAGTCCATGGTTGCACCAAATCAGTAAGACAAGAATAAGTGTGTTTTAGAAAAATAATATTAGAGGGCTAGCCAAGTCAAGTTCCTGCAATGAAAAAAAGCACTGTAAAAAAGGATCAGCTTAGATAACAGTCTGTAGGTTTTCTATTTTACGTGTCATCATAGAACCCACTGCACTTCTCAATAGCCTACAAAAAAGTTAAAGCCAAATGGAGAAAATCCACAGCTATAAAGAAACACAGGAAATGAACAGAAAGGACTGAAGGTCTCCCAAACCTCATAGATTCCCAATCTAGCAGGAGGC
>NW_008666760.1:55656-75532 GCF_000695815.1 Acanthisitta chloris | reverse complement strand
GCAGGAAACCATGTTTTACATTAATGAAGATAAAGAAAAAAAAATCTTATTTTTGTTCTAATTTCATCTAAAAGAAAATTACGTCTTTATTCCAAACCCAGTAGCTGGTTAAATCATGAGCCTATTAGTTGGTCTTATCAGTCAGACACCAGATAAAAATTACTATGTCCATATTTACTTGATTTTCAGTGCAGTGCTTCAGAGAGAGATGACAATGCCCAACAGATGAACTTGTAAGTACTCACTAAGGGAAGCAAGGAAGGGAGGAAGTTAGAGAAGGAGGAGAAAAGAGTCTTCTTTCCTTGGCAAAGAAATTAGCCTCCATAGCAACTGCCAGAAGACTCAAAGCACGTATTAATACAGCAAAACCAAACTGAAAATAATCAGTAATTCGGGCTCTTTTCAAAACCTGTCAGGTCAGAACAGAAACACAGAAAGTAAAAAAGTTTTTTCCTCGTTTATGTTGGCTGAAGCATGTGGCATTTTACTTGACTTGTTTGTTCTTGTGCCTAACCAGGAGATGAAATATAATAAGCAGATTAAAGAGGGTTTTGATTGGAAAACTCTGGGGGATTATTTTTCAGGCATTTTTAAGTGTGTTTCAAGTACTTCATTATCAGTACTCAGTTCTTCCTGTTAAAGCTGCTGGAGATAGGAGAGGTCATTGATTATGTCACTGTAGGATTTCAGTCCCAATACAACACTTACTGAACCAATTTGAATACTACATTAGGTTTCAGTTTAGGTTATGCCAGTATATATATGTATAATATATAAATATGTATATATTGGTCTTAAATAGTGCAAATTTACTGTTTATTATCCAAATTAATGCACACTGTAACCATTTCTGTGGTTTTGCAGACACCAAAAATTATTTTATTCACAGCACATCAAACTAATACTTAGAGCAAGGTCAATAAATGCTGTGGCAACTCTTACATAGGAAACATTTTTCTACCAGGTTGAGTAATATTAATGATATTTGATTAACACGTGGTACTGGGGTATGCAGGGAGTACACATTTTGATCAGGTGCAGAAGGTAAGTCACATCAAATTTGGGAGATACAGAGGAAGCCCTGTCAGATGTTCTCCTCTTGGGTATCTCCTGGAGTAGATCTGCCCAGACTGGCAATACTCCTGTGGCTGAGGGAGGGCATGTAACCTTGCATGAGAGCTTCACTTGCCATAAGGACAATGAGAAGAAAGGGTTCTCCAAGAGAACAAGGGGCTGCCTGGCCAGGGAGAGAAGGCAGCAGCAGCCTGGCAGGATGTCAGGAGGGCCAGGGCAGCAGACAGCAAGGGCCTGCATGCTGCAGTGCTGCAGAAAAGGAGGGTGAGTGCGTGCTGCCTTTCAGCAGCCTTGGTTGCAGCAAGCCTGCCTGCCTGCCTGGGCCCACAGCCCTGTAGAGCCAGCTGCACCCTCCACCTGGCAGGCAGTGGCAGGGAGGATGCTCAGCACTTTGCCCAGGCAACAGGATGTTCCATGCCCCATTCCACTGAGACCAGCAAGCCTCAGGTTTCCACAGCTTCCTGCTATGCTTTCTGAGGCCAGGTGTTTACCTGCAGGGGCACAGGGGTCCTTTGGCAGCTGGGTGGGAGAAGGAGAGGATAGAGAAGCTGCCACCTCAGTCAGGACAGGAACTGGTCCCAGAGCAGGAGCAGGGCAGGTAGAGAAAGATGCACAAATTAATCCCATTCTCTTTCCTTACAACCCAGGAGTGATGCTGCTTTTTTTGCTATTGTTTCCTTGCAGAATGGGATCCCTGAAGCCTTTCAGTTTTTGAAGCTTGTCATACAGAGCAACAAAGGAAAACGGAGATACACCTGCGTTTGCTGAGTGCAGGTGTATGGGAAAGTTGTGAGAATGAATGTTACCATCCAGACACAAGTGGAGACCTTCTCTCAACAAGAAATAAAGAGGAAAATGAAGAAACGGATCAGAGGGAAGATGTTACTAGTCTGGTGCAGAGCAATGTCAGTTCAGAGGCCCCCTCAAAGCTGCCATCGTTGACCAGATTTGAGCAGGCTCTTCAGCAGACCTTTTGCAGGCTGAGACCTTCCCCTTGTCTCTCTGCCATGGGGATGCTTCCTAACTGAGCAAAAGCTCCCATAGACTTTCCTTGCCTAAGCTGCTTGACAAAATCCTTTGACATGAGGAGTGCTCCCCTCATCTCACTGTAGAAAGGAGTCATCAGAGCATGGCAGAATTTGAGGGTCATCATCTCTGAAGTACTGACCCATTCCATTCAGATGGCACCTTGGCTCTGGGGACGGGCACAGCCCTCCACTTCTGCCTTCTGCTTGTCCTCTGCAGAGGTACCTTTGGTACCTGAAATACCAAAACACAGTCATCTTCCAAGTGAATGCTGTACACACGTCACAGGGAGATTTGCTCAGTTCAGCTCTATATCATCAGCATCAAGTTCTTAAGTATATGAACCTAACTCCAAAGCCTAAATTCAAAAGTTTCACTGCCAATACTGTTACTGTTACAGGAGGCCTGAAAAAATAATGTAATCATCTCACTCCAGTGGGTGCAGCTTTGTGGTGAATGTTTGGGCACTTCCACTCATCTTCCATGTTGCTGTCCTCATTCGCCTTTGAATTTAATGTGGAAATAGGCAAATTCAGGTGGCAAATTACATTGTTGTCATGCTAATTCACAGGTCAGGGTGAGAGAGGTTGGTGGGGGTGCTGCCAAAGTGTTTCACTACTACAGTTCTCTACTGGACTCTCTCCAGTACATCCATGTCTCTCTTGTACTGAGGAACCCGGAACTGGACATCAGTGCTGAGTAGAGGAGGAGGATCACCATCTTTCTACTGCTGTCAATCTTTTGTTTAATCCAACCCAGGATGCCACTTATTTTCTTTACCGCAGTGACACACTGCTGGTCCACACTCAAGCTGATGTCCACCAGGACCCCAAGGCCTTTTCTGCCAAAATACTTTCCAGCTGGGTGGCCCCCAGCATATGTGGAATTTCTCCTGCCCAAATGCAGGACTGTGAGCTCCTCATTACAGAACTTCATGAAGTTCCTGTCAGCCCATTCTCCAGCCTGATGAGATCCATCTGGATGACAGCATGACCCTCTGGTGTATCAGCCATTCTTCCCAGGTTTGTGTACCCTTGCTGAGGGCACACTCTGCTCTATGACCCAGATCATTAATGAAGGTGTTACACAGGACTGAACCAAGTATTGACCCACAGGGTACACTGACAGCTACTGCTCTCCAAATAGAGTTTGCACATGGAGGACAGTGTGGTATTTCAAGACATCCAGCATGGCTTCACCAAAGCCAAGTCTTGCCTTACCAGCTTAGTAGTGACTCCATCAGTGAACGAGGGAAGGGCTGTAGATGTTGTATGTCTGAACTTCTGTAAGTGGTCTCCCACAACATCCTTCTCTCTAAACTGAAGTGAGATGGATCTGATGGATGGATAGGTAGGTAAGGAATTGGCTGGATAGTTGTGTGCAGAGAGCAGTGGTCAAAACCTCAATGTCAAGATGGAGATCAGTAGCAAGTAGTGTCGCTCAGTGGTCCACATTGGGACCAGTACTATTTAATATTTCATCAGTGGCATAGACACTGGGATTGAGTGCACCCTCAGCAGGTTTGCAGACAACACCCATCTTAGTGGTGCAGTTGATATGCCAATGGCACAGGATGCTATCCAGAGATACCTGGACAAGCTGAAGGACTGGGCCTGTGGGGACCTCATGGAGTCCAACAAGGCCATGTGAAAGGTGCTGCACCTGGGTCACACCAACCCCAGCATCAATACAGACTGAGGGATGAACAGATTGAGAGCAGCCTTGCCAAAAAGCCTTGGGTGTACTGATGGATGAAAAGCTGGACACGAGCCTGCAATGTGTGGCAAAGTGGATTTTTGCTGTTTATTATTCATGTGGTTAAATATTAACTCTGATTTTAAAATGCATAGAATATACAGAAAAACTGAGAAGTCTTTCAAAGACACAAAGTTTGAATAACTGGACAGCAGATGTAATGTAGCCTCTAGCAGAGAATTTGTTGCAACCATTAAAACAGGCAAAACATTATGGACACTATTTTCCTCCTCCTCTCTATCAGTGGATCTCTACCTCCTAACTTTATGGCTCAAATTTTTGTTTTCATGAGCCACTTTTGAGATGCACTGAGCTTAATACATTAGTGATGCAGTAAACAAAAGTCCATAATATTTGCTTTCTGAGAACAAGTGAAAAAAGTAATCAACCTGTTGAACACTTCCAAGCACAAACAGCATTTCCCTTTCCATCACCAAGACTGTTCTCAGTTTGCCTGAATGCTATGCAACCCCTTCTCACTGCATTAAATGCACTTGCAGGTATCCATTTCTTTCTCTCTTGGCCTGGTGCCAACTGCTTGAAGTGGTTGAAGAGCAAAATAAAACCTTCCTAGTTCTGAATGAAAAAGTGCCCACAGATAATTTGTTAAAAGATTTGTTCTTGTCATCTGTCAGCTTGTCTTGCATATCTCTAGCTAAATGTTTGTAGGAGACTTTCATGATACACTTTCCTCACTTATGCTATCTGAAGCTGTCTGACATATTTCAAAGGTTTCTCAACTGTTATTATACATTTTATTGTACAAGAAATTAATTTCTTTCCCTTGTTCCATTAAAAAAAAATGAAAAAAAGAGAAGTAAGACAATGCAGCCTCTTTTTTGAAACAAAAATATGCAGGGAATACAGAGGTGTGTAGTAATGCTTGATGATAGGAATGTTTACCATAACAGAAAATAGAAAAGAAAAAGTAGTTGTATGCCAGCTAGGCAGAGATTTTAAATGTGATAACACAAGTACCCAAACATAATTGAAGAACCTTCTTCAGGTTTAGATGGGGCTAAAGCATCCATTAAAAACTTTCAGATTACTTATCCTGAATATGAACTGCCTTGTTCTTCATGTACTATAGAAATGTACATGTCACTAGACAAAGGGGACGAGGTCAGGTAAATTTTCAGCACAGGAAATGTGGAGGTGAAGTGATGGTTTGACTCTATAATGCTAGATGAAACAATTTATATAACCAAATGTAATACAAAGGTCTTTGTGTTATATTTTCTTTTCAAATTACACAAGTGTGAATCTTCTGTTTTGAAGAACACTAGAAAAGGCCAAGTAGAAGTGAAGAGGAACTGATTAGAAATTTCCATGGAAAAATAATAGTTGTGGTTTTGTTTTTTTTTTTGAGAGTTAGCTTTTCTTTTTACATTTTAAAAATTTATTTCAATCTCAACAAAATTCACTTAGATCATGAATATTGCATAATTACTGTGAGCCACAGAAATAAGAAAATGTAGTTTAAACATTTTGAAGTGTAGGTGATAGGCAATTGTGTCATACTATATCATACTGAGAAACCATGCAGATAAAAAACCCACTACATAACAATTTTTTCTGGACCCAGAGTTGCAATTTACAACAATACACTAAATACTGTCACATTTTTCTGAGTTTCTGTATAGCATATTTTCTTTGAACTGCATCACCATTAAAGACTATCTACCATAATGAAAGATTATAATATTTAGCTGATTTTGACAGCATACCACAGAGATATGAGGTTTTAAGATCCTGTTAAACTTTTCAGCTGAGGCTACACTGTTGGTCTGTCTGACTTGCTCACAATATGGGATAGTGAACCATTTCAGCATCATTTTAAGAAAAGAGAAGAATTTAGAAAGAAAGCCTTGAATAATGTATCACTGAAAATATTCTTCACATATTGCACACAAAAACTCTTATTAATAAACCATCAATGCTGTTCATTCAATCAAGGGGAAGTCATTACTGTCATGATGCTCCACTTTCCTATTTTCTACCTCTTCTTCTTTGATGGCATGTTCAGTTCTTTCTCTGCTCTCCAATTCCCTTGGTTTCTTCACTATCACCTTCATTTCTTTCAGACTGGTATGGGCTAATAAACACATAGGCAAATTTATTCAAGCCACAGGGTTTCATTCAATTGTCACTTCATAACTACATCTGTAAAGCGTTCCTTAATTATGCTCTGAAGTTTTGAAGGGACTCAGTCACTAACAGGCTATGGATGCAACTTTTTCCCTTCAATTTTTAGTCAACAGCCTTTCTTTACTGTATTTATGAGCTTCAGTACACCCAATATGTTTTCTGTTTTATTCCATTTATACCAACAATTGTATTTTTCTACCAAAATTAAGTTATCTCTGTTTCTTATTACACTAAACAAGGATTGGGTCTTGGCAGTGTGTTTCCCTAGCTTTCAAATTATTAGTAAGTATTTTCCCATATCTACATTTTTCAGTTCTTTCTAAGTGTTGATGTTAGATTGGCATCAGTCTCTCAAATATCACCTCTCTACATCTACTGATTACTACTCTATTTACATATTTCAGAAAGTTAGTGGCATTGTTGTTAGCAAGGAAGTGTAGTATTTATTTGAATTGCTGGAAGCAGCTGTAAAGGTAGTAAACTCATAAACTTGGCACTGTTATTTTTGTTTATCCTCTAACAGCAGCCCAGAACCAAAACCAGTTCTGAATGGGGCAAACTCCTCAGGTCTGTCCGTGCACCACCAAACTGTAAAGGTTAATAGAGCACAGACAGTAGAAGATGGGGTAAGAAAATCTTAACGAATCTTCAAACCTTTCTGAGAGCCTAAGCTGATGAGAGGGATGGAGTTTTGATCACTTAAAGATCAACCACATATCGTCAGTATCAGTTCCTCTAAATGTCTGATCACCTGCACAGAATTGTTAGGAAAGATTTCTGGATTTATGCTGCTGCAACATAGGAGAAGCTGGTCAGAAAATATAGGTATACTTCTTTTAAAGATAAAAGATGTACCAAGTGAAACCACTCATGATATCTTGTCAATGTGGATATCTATACTTCCATCATTTTTAAGGTTACACAAAATATTTAGACTAGAAAATCAACACTTTGGAAATAGATTTTGTATGAAGGCTTAGATTTCTTGCTCTTAACTGGCAATAATAAATGCAGAAACTTGGGTGAGACATTCACACAAGAAAATGTCTTCAGACCTAATTGGAAGAGTAGACCATATCCTAATGCTTTTCGCCTTATTACACTGAGAGAAGAGTATCCAGTAAGAAGTTTCTTGCTTTTTGTATTTCCTTTGTGTCAGACTGAGCAGGGACCTTGGATGGTGTCCTGCTTAATACCAATCAGAGAGGAAATTCTGCTTACCTTATCAGACTCCAAGGCTTCAGCATCCCTGTCTACCTCCCTATGTGCAGACAATCCCACCAGCTGCTTCCATTTTGCAAAAGTGCTGACCCCAAAGATACCTACTGCACAGGATTAGCTGTTTCAAAACCTTGCTAATGCAAGACACTTCTCATGTTATTTGTTTTCTCTGTGCACTTGAGCAGCAGCATCTAAAGGCTGTCCTTCCAGTCTAAACTGTCATTCCAGTGCTTAATACTGAAGATCCTTAAAAGCAAGTCTTAATAATATATTGTTATAGAAAACCTACTTAGGGTACCACGTATCAAGATTTAATGGGAATAACGTAGGTATTGTGTCAATAGCAGCTAAGTATTGATATTGAAAATTACTGTAGAATTTGCACTGCTTCAGGAATAGTGTTATGAAAAGACCATATAGAGAATTTTTCCCTCTTTCTGTACTGAATGCTGTAGAACTGAAGGCAAGTAACTTAGTGTCTAGGCATAGGACCAAAATAGTTAAAAGATAGGGGAGATGCACACACTAAGAGCAGTCAGGAGTTACAAATTTAGGGAATTTTAAAATGTGCTTTTCAGCTAGATCCCTGTTGGCTGAGCATCCACCACAAACACAAAAAAGCTCCATGAAGTTTTACAGAATGTTAAGTAGGAGAGAACAAAGGCCAAATGCAAAAGAGTTACAGATGCTACTCTGATATATAGCCAGAAGAGGTGAAAAGGAGTAACTATTTTCAGTCTCTTCTAGAATGTGAGTTCTCAGGATTTACAGTGAATACACAAGAGAGATGTGCTGACAGGAAAAAATAAAAATAATGATCTTGATTACAGAGATTCAGAAATCAGTATTATCTTTATCAAAATTTTCTCCCTCAGGGCAAATTTCTTAACAAGTAGGTGTGTATCATCTACATAAACAAAAGTTAGCCTCCACATAAACATAAACAAAATGTAAAATAAGAGGCTGTTACTTCAATCTGTGGATGGGAAAATTAGCAAAGTGCCAAAGACATGATGCAAGTCATCCAGTAATTTTGCATATCAAAGCAGGTAAGGAAGTCATCTTACATAACAGGATCCTGAGGGAACTGGCTGATGTTCTTGCCAAGCCACTGTCCATCATATTTGGAAAATCATGGCAGACAGTGAATTCCCCAGTGACTGGAAAAAGGGAAAGAATGTTCCCATTTTTTAAATGGAGAGACAGGAAGATATGGTGAACTACAGACTGGTGAGCCGCACCTCTGTGCCTGGCAAAATCATGGAGCAGATCCTCCTCCAGGTCATGTTAAGGCCCATAAAACACAAGGTCCGTGGCAGCCAGCAGAGCTTACCAAGGGCAGATGCTGCCTGACCAATCTGGTGTCCTTCTATGTTGGAGTGATGGCATCAGTCAACACGGGAAGACTGACAGATATTCTATATTTAGACTTCAGTAAGGCCTTTGAAATGGTCTCACATGATGTCTTTATCTCCAAATTGGAGAGACACGGATGTGATGGACAGACTATTCTGTGGAAAAGAAATTGGCTGAATGGACATAGACAGAGAGTTGTGGTCAATGGCTCTATGTCCAGGTGGAGGCCAATGATGAGTGGTGTCCCTCAGGACTCTGTCTTGGGACCAGTGCTCTTCAACATCTTGGCCAATGACATTTGAAGGTAGAATGAAGTGCACCCTTTGCAAGTTTGCAGATGACAAGAAACTGAAGGGTGCAGTTGACACGACAGAAGGACGGGATACCGTTCAGAGAGACCTGAACAAACTTGAGAAGTGGGTCCATGAGAACCTCATGAAGTTCTAAGCCAAGTCCAAGGTACTGCACAAGGGTCAGGGCAGTCCCAGATATGAATAGAGTGGGAGAAGAAGTCACTGAGAATGGCCCTGCCACGAAGGACTAGGGTGTTCTTGTGAATGAAAAGCTGGACATGAGGCAACAGTGTGTACTTGCAGTCCAGAAGGCCAACCACATTCAAGGCTGCACCCAAAGAGGCATGACCAGCAAGTCAAGGTAGGTGATTCTCCTCCTCTACTCTGCCTTTGTGAGAGCCCACCAGAGTACCACGTCCAGCTCTGGGATCCTCAGCACAAGAAAGACGTGGATCTGTTAGAGCATGTCCAGAGAAGGACCATGCAGATGATCAGAGGGATGGAACACCTCTCTTATGAAAACAGGCTGAGAGAAATGGGGTTGTCCAGTCTGGAGAAGAGAAGGCTCCAGGGAGACCTCATTATGACCTTTCAGTACCCTAATGGGCCTCATAAAAGAGAAGGAGAGGCACCTTTTCTATAGGCAGAGAGTGACAGGACAAGAGGCAGTGGTTTTAAACTGAAAGAAGGCAGGTTTAGATTAGATATCAGGAAGAAATTCTTTACTCCGAGGGTGATGAAGCACTGGAACAAGGTGCCCAGAGAACCTCTGGATGCCTTATTCCTGAAAGTGTCCAAGGCCAGGTTGCATGGGGTGCTGAGTAACCTGATTTAGGAATGGCACTCCTGCCCATGGCAGGAGGGTTGGAACTAGATGATACTTAAGATCACTTCCAATTCAAGCTGTTCCATTATTCTATGGCTCTATAACATCCTGCATATCTATCTCAGCCAAAGAAGTCTTCCTGTAGCTAGGTCACATCTTGAATTACAGAGATACTCAAAAGCTCATTGAAAAATTATTTTTCAAACCGTATTTTTATCAGAAAAAAAAATGTAATGACATTTTAATTACAAATTGTTACCGGTGGCATTTTTCTTGGACTACCAACTCAGAGTAAAATGCCTGAAACCATAAAAGTCTAAAATACTTTTTTTCAAGGCCATAAATATTCCAATAGGTTTTTCATTTTTTTGTTTTATATGCTTTCTTTTCCACTGAAACCTAGTAAAAACATGGCATATAGAATGTATAAGAGAGAAAAAACAGCAGTCATTTTGTTTCAGTGGATCACTTCAAAACACAGGGCAGAACATTAAACCTTATCACTCTCCATATTGGGCCAAAACTTAACCAAGGAAATAGAAATTCTCCAATGCTGAGACATTTACATAAAATGTCTTAAATGTAGGAAAATTTGTCATCTCTCACAAAAAGAGGAGTAAATATTTTGAAGCAAGATAACTTCTATGTTTTGATAATAATATAATCTCATGGAGAAAAAGAAATACCTGATAACATGACATGGATGAACTGACTTTATTAAGTGGCTCAAAGCAGTGGGATAGACACTGTTAGGTAAAGGATTGTGCACATATGTGCACATGCACACATTTTCATGCCAGGAAGTTGAGGCTACAGAAAAAGCAAAGCTCTCTCTAGTTTCTCTGTGATGGGCTCTGCCTGAGGGCTTGACAGACAATGTTTTAACAGTTGCATCTCAGATTGACTTCTACTGGGTGCCAGACATCCAAGTACCAGCTTTCCCAAACTCTTATTGCTGGAGGTGTTTAAAGCCACTTGCCCTTCTCAAATGGATACACAATGGTATCACACTAGGCCTTTCCAGCAGTTTCAGGCATTGTTCTCCTGACAGTTTTTTTAGCCATAGTCCATACCATGGCTCATTCCACCCAGTTCATACTTGCCTGCCTGTCAGCCATAGCTAATTATGCTTAGGTACCTTAGGGAAAAGGTTGCAATACTCCTGCAGCATATAAAAAAGATTTTGGAGATGAAAATATCAAATATTTGGAAAGGAATGAAAGTCTAAACATCCTATGAAAAGGATTTGTTTTCAGCCACTAGAAGATATTTTGCCATCTCTATTGTCCAGAAGTTTTGGGAATCTATCGTGACAGAGAATATCCAAATAATTTGGCATTGAGACTGCCTATTCCTTGGAAACCTCGTGTTTTGTAATCCAGATGAGTTTAACTGTAAGGAATTCCCTTAGGTCTTTAGGAACAAAGCACTAGCTGAAGCAAGTGCTGTCACTAATGATGCTTTGAAAGGAGCCAGGAATAAAGAAGGCAAAGATTGGTTGCTAGAAGGGATTTTCCAGAGCTCATCAACAAAACATTTCTACTTTGCACATTCAAGATACTTGCAAGGAATGTGCTGACACTGTCATGCCTGCAGCACAGTTTATAAGCCTTTCCTACAACAGAGGTGAGCTGGTGGAAGCAGAATCCTGTATCCATGGAGCTCTATCCCCATTCTTGTGTTCTTTACTTATTTTTCTATTCCAATGAGGACTAAAGAGACCTCGTTTCTTTTTGTCAGACTCTTTTGTTTTCTTTTTAATTCATGATAGCTAGGGATGGTGAAATTCTCAGGAAAATGTGTCTCTGTGTGCTGCTGGACAAAAAGACATTGTACAAAGCACTGTCATTGATGATGACTTCAGGCCATCTCTTCGGTGGTGCCATGCAGGGCACACATGGCAATGATCTGCCATCATTGCTTCTGAACCTGTGGCATCCTGAGTCCTCTCTGCCTTGTCTACACCAAACCCCTAATGCCTCTGTTTATTAATCTCTTGCTCCATGCACCATCTGGTTTTGCACATGTGCACAAGGTTGATGCTATTGCAATCTGTTTTTGAGGATGATTTTCAGATTTCGCATGAAGAGTACTTGTTTCAACAGTTTTAAGAGGTGTATTCAGCTTTGCTGTTTATCACTACAAATAATTTTTGGAATGTCTCTGGAGAACACAACTTTACTCCTAAAAACACTTGTTGGTCCTTATTCTCATACTTATCTCTTGCAGTCAAGTTACAAATTAATTAAATTCTTAGAGAGTATTAGTTTCCACACCTACATTTACTCCTAATACATTTTTAGAGAAACAAAACAAAACACATTTGAAATTACCCTAATCTCACGGTGAGAACTGAGACAACTACTTCAAAACACACTTTGGAAAAATTGTGTCTTAATCACTTATGCCTCAAGGGCTCATACATAAACAGGGTACGATAAAAAAAAATTCTGCTTCTAGAAGGAACCTTAATTAATATATGTGAAATATTTAGGGAACTTCAGATGAAAGATGCTATGAATTGTCAAAACATTCCCCATCCCTAGAAATGTTTAACAGGCGTCTGGGTCTGGAGCTGAAGATACTGTTTAGGGGTTACAGAAGAGTGACAGGTTAATGGCTTCACTTGATGATCTTGGAGGTCTCGTCCAACCTTGATGATCTTATGTTTTCTGAAGATGAGCATCTGTAATTCTACTATTATATGGGAGAAAGGGGTGAAAAAAGCCAAGTATAAGCATGTGTGTGCCTGATTGAAATTATAAACTGGAAGGATCTGTAGCTAGGTGACAGCTAAAAATAACTTTATTCAGGACAGACAGGTGATGGGGGTGTTATTCAACTGTTTTAGTGGACTTTTCAACTTTTAGGTGTGTTTTATTAACCTATTGCAATGATCCATATGAAAAAAATTGCCTAGATTATGAAAATATGACAGACAAAAGGAGGTAGGATGAGCTTTAGCAAATTCCACAGCTTGAGCTTTTGTGTTGTTTGGGGTTTTTTAAATTCTATTATTCAGGTTTGAATAATACTGAAAACCCAGATTTTCACAATTAGCTTCACACAATGGCAATCATCTATAGGAATCTCTATGTTTGTTAACAGTATCCTTTAAAACTTTAAATTTCAGAAAGAAAACTTGTCTGTTTAAAAGTTAGTAACACTAAAATTAAATGCCAGGGTTCCCTCTACTGGCTCACAGTATTAGTACCAAACGGTATTAAAAATCAGGTATTTTTAACTCACCAGGAACCATGTCCAAAATCTAAGAGAAGATTGACAGCTTCATTTAATTTGAAACATGCTAGACTCGTTAAAAACAGATTTGGATCCCTCCTACGCCTTGAAAAGGTGATGGTAAAGTACACGGTATGCAGCTTGAAGAAACAGATTGGCTTCTCCAGCGGCTGCTGTCTGCATGGCAGAGCAAACCACATTCATGCTGCAGCAATGAGGCTGCAGTGTTATGCATCATCAATGGATAAAACACTGTCCAGGGTATGAAAATAGAAACAAAGCATGACCTGCTACATTTTCTACATTTTCCTTCATCTCATCAGAGCCTACAAGTTTAGCAGGGATTGTGAAATTCCTGCTTCTCTACAGACCTGCCCTGCTCTAGTTTCCCTCAGGACCTATGACAAAAATGGGCTGCTGCCCTGTGTTAAGCTTAGAAAATGATTTGTAGGTACACACTGTCAAGAAGGAGAGCTTCACTCAAGGCATCAAGTGAAAAACTTCTTGTGCAAACTGGAAATACTTGCTCAGAGGTGCTAGCAGCTGACTGCTGACCTTCAGCAAGCAGTGTCCCACATAGGGGGAACATTTTAACACCTGTCTGTGATTTCAGTTTCTACCAGGATTTTTTTTTATTATTAACCATCGTAATTAACAATTATTAATGATTACTTATTATTATCATTTACAATGATGATTATGATTAATTACTAGTAATATCATTATTAGTTACCAGGGTTAATCTTGGTAATCTCTAGAAGTGTGTGTCCAGATAAGCAAACTTGTTTCTTCATACTCACTTCATATTTCAGAGAGCAGCAGGAAGTGAGAGCCTTTCTTGGGTTATAGGGAATTTTGGAATTCCACAAACTTCCTCTCAACATTAAAAAATGCAAAATATGTAAGATGGGCATTATTTATTACTTTTTCAGGCTGAGAATAAGAATAGAAATAGAACAGCTGATGCCGGTTGCACTATTACTGGACAGACCCTCTGACATGAGGGTGTGAAGAGCACATCACCAGTTAGCTTCACAGCCCAGTGAAGTGCTGAAGTTGTGATCTCCAGCCACCTACGTATGAAATTGCAGCACATTAATATCTCTTGCTGCCAAACAACATCCGAGTATTCAGTGGAAGATACCTTCAGCTTAATTCTGTTTTCAGACTCCCTGAAGGTTCAGACTCTCTGAAGGTTCAGACTCTAACTGAAGGTCAGAGTATTTATGCTTAGTAAACATTCTTGAATTGTCAAAAGTAAAACTTCTGGCCTTGAGTAAAAACAGAAATTTTGCTTTGGCTGGATTAATACCCTAGTTTTACAGAGAAAAAAACGATTTTTCCCCCCTCAGATCTACAGTGTAAACTCTGAGAGTTTTATGCACGTTAATACATATCCTCAACAGCTCTGTAAAATATGGAATTATTATCAGCCCTATTGTACAGCTGATGAATTAAAACTAAATGCACTATGCAGTTTCTAATAACAATTCTATGCCAGCACAGGAAATCAAATCTGTCATGAGTCCCATCCTAGGACCTTAAATCCTAGATCAGCTATGTGACCTTGGTAACTTTAGGAACCCATGAGACGCTGCAAGACTTTCAGGCCAAAAAAAGTAGTAACTTCATGATGCTCCAAAGTGAAAGAAAGGAGCAGTTTCTGGAAGAAGGAATGCAGAGGATATGGTGAAATGGTCTATAATGTGCCTCTGAAAGCTCCATGTCCCATGCCTCTCAGCATCACACACAGCTGAGATAGCAGCTTCTGCTCTTTTGTAATGGACATTGTGAGTTTGAGCCATTTTCATGTGGTGTACCAGGCTATTTATCCTCCTGCTCAGAAGTGTTAAAATAATGGCATAAACATTCAAGCTGCCTTCTATTTACTTTATAGCTGTAATTCATTCTGCTCTTTGAAGACTATGCTTTTGAAGGACTTGCAGGAACTGATCAGCTGCCTCAGCATTGCTCTTCCCTCTACCCCACTCATCACGCAGGAACTGTAGGACTGATGAAGCCCATGCATCTGCAGTTTTCTTTGGACATCACCACTGATATGTGCTAATGTCTATCACCAGAATATATCTTTTCCCAGTGGTTCAAGTTTGCATTATGGTAACTGGAGCTGCTACAAGGTACTATGGCTTACTGGAAAAGCACTGTGAGACACCACCTTCTTTACTCATGTTAAAGAAGTAAAGTATACCTCCAAGGTTTAATGTCTAGACTCTGTTTTTCTCTTTGTGTCAGTATTTGTTCTAGAAGCACCTCTGATCATGTTTCACTTACAGGCTAAAGTAAAAAAAAAATTCTAGGAATACAAGTCCCTATCTAGAAGACTAGGAGGTGATAAAATTCCTCCCTCTTTTTTCTTACTCTGGTCTTCCCTTATGACTTAGGAAGTATACATTTCACAGCACCATATGAAAAGTCAGCAGTTTGAACTCCCTTTCTTTGTCTTCTAAAGTTGCCTTGTTCATCATGCAGCCCCATACATGGGCTGAAGCTTCAGATATATACTTTGTGCATTACTACAGAAGCTTCTAGGTTTCTTCCTGTACTTGTGACCTCTGAAAGATCCAGGCAGATGGGGATATAAAGTGTTTGACTGGGACTGCCCAGCTAGAGTTAGTGCTACAGTTTCACTGGACAGGTATTAAAGATCAAATTGCTTAGCAGATCTCAGCAAAAGTTAAGAAAATGATTGCATACTGCACTGAGTTCTGCTTGCAGTGTTGGCAGAGGATTATCTAGCTCATCAATTGCAAAGGGTCACAGATAAGTTTAGTGAAGTTTTCAGTGCTTCTGGGTACTAAATACAGATACTAGTGGAACTTTACAAATAAAACCTGTAATGGTCACTGGGCTAAGTGGAAATCCAGTGTGCACTTCAAGAAACCATACTTTAGATATAGGCACTCAGAAAGCATGTTAAATGTTTGAAACCTAGCCAAGGTATTTGTGGAATTCTCCTTAAGCAATCCACTCAATGTAATTATGCAAGCTGTGTATCGGCACATTCAACAATAGATGCCTCAGTATCCCTCAAGTGCTTCATACTGTCGACCATTATGCATGTCACAGCCACACTTTGGAGACAGCCTTTACAAGAAGGCCTGTGGATATCCAAGTACTGTGATGCATAGCATATGTGAGCTAACTTTTCAGTGCCGTGACTTCACTATTTTCAGTAGAAACTAAGGCTGTTCTACCTCTCTAAAAATAAAATAAAACAAAATTGGAGGATCTGCAGCTCCAGTTTAGATATGGTCAAGACTTAACTGGACATGGCTCTCAGCAGTATTATCTAATCATACCTCCTCTGAGAAGGAGGTTGGATTAGACTCTATCAACCTAAATTTTTCCTTGATTCTATAAAAATTTTTTCACCTAACAACATGAAAATAAATGTCAGACTTAATGTGTTCAATATTTAAGAATATAGCCATTATTTAAGAATCAAAATGTTTTTGGATGCTGTGGTCTCTTCTGCATGCAGACAAGTGCTACAGAAATATATACAATTTATTAATTTGAGAGTCCTGCAGTGTAACATTCTCTGAAGCTTTACATCCTAACAGATAAACTGATAAACTAGGTTAGATCATTGGGCAGTGAGGTAGATTGAAAACTGACTGAATGACTGGGCCCAGAGGGTGGTCTTCAGCGGCACAATGACTGCCCATGAATGGTGCATACCTGTGGTCAATAGTGGATGCAATCTTGTTCAACATCTTCATTTAAGTGGGTCTGGAGGAGGGTCACAAATGGCAGGAGGGCTGGAGCACATCTTCTGTGAGGAAAGGCTGAGAGAGTTTGGGTTGTTGAGCTTGGAGAAGAGAAGGTTCCAGGCACATCTTATTGCAGCCTTTCAATACAGAAAAGGAGCTTATAGGAAAGATGGAGAGAGACTTTTTTACAAGAGCCTATAGTGACAGGACAAGGGGCAACTCTTTTAAGATGAAAGAGGGTAGATTTAAATTGGATGTAAGAAAGTAATTGTTTTACAATGAGGATGATGAGACACTGGAACATATTGCCCAGAGTAGTTGTGGTTGCCTCATCACTGAAAGTGTTCAAGCTCAGGTCAGACAGGGCTCTAAGCAACTCGGTATAGTGGAAAGTGTGCCTGTCCATGGTGGGGTGGGGAGTTGGAACTAGATGATCTTCAAAGGTTCCTTCAAACCCAAACCATTCTATGACCCTATGATTTTTTTATTAATAGTCTAGAAGATTAGGCAGAGTAGACCCTCCATAACTTTGCAGAGGATAGAAAACAGGGAGGAGTGGCTGATACACAGGGTTATGCTGGCATCCAGAGGGATCTGGGCAGGCTGGAGAAATGGGTTGACAGGAACTTCCTGAACTTCAACAAAGGGGAATACCAAAGTAGGTGGTCTTCATGGGGCATGTTAGCACCCAAAGTACAGCTAGCAGGGGCCTATGGGAAGTCACTCTTGCAGCGCTTGGAGCCCAGTGGGTAATAAACACAGACACTAGAGCACCTTTACTCTCTCACCACAGGAGGAAGAAGAAATGGGAAATAGCTGTGGAGTGCCAAGCATGCCCATTGTCCAGGAATGTGAAGACCAGCAAGGCCCAGGGACAGAGTCTCTATTTCAAGTGAAACTCTCCCTCTGCTTCAGTTGTCATGTCCTCAGCAAATGTCTTGCAACTCAGGTGTGGAAGGAAACTGACTATAGGAATCATTAGAAATGCTAGTAAAAAAGCTCTTTTGGTGATGTGTATGACAGCTGATGCCTACTGAAGGATCTTGCTGCCCATGTGGATGCTCTGAGTGAAAGATATGCTACAGGTCAGTGGCTGCTGAGGGACAGGAAAGTCCTGTAAATCAGCACTGTTGATGGTGGTAAATTGCCAAATCCCCTGGTTTCAGTGACCCAAATAAGCACCAGTGTGTTTCTGCAGGTACCAGGAAAGCCGATTTTGTCAGGGAGCTGCCCAGCACCTCCTGGAGCCTCCCAGCTGTTGGATGAGCAGAGACACAGGAGCTCTAGCCCCTTTACCCTTCCCTGCATTGTCAGTGCTTCAATTCCATGTTTCACAAAAAGTGAAGAGAAACACTCAAGCCCTGAGCACTGCGCAAGTGAGTACAATTAGCATGAAGCTAGCTGCACTACTGCAATAAATGAGCTGTGGGCCAGGAAAAGGCTCTTACTGTAAGAATTCCAGCTTGTCCACTGTCTGCCCTAGTAGCATCTGAAAGGTAGATGTTTTCTGTTTGAGCTCCAGAGTTGCTGAAGCTTTCAAGATCCATCATCTCTAGGAAGACAGAGCAGAAGCTGCTGTTTCTTTGACCTGCTTTCCCATACTGTATATTAAAGAAGATAATAATAAAGAACTTAGAAATTATCTGTACTTTACAGTGCACAGCAAGAATACATATCACAAAGCTATTCCCATCTTCTGCAACACGTAAGGCCAAATGGCAAGCAAAGGCAGCAAAGCATTCTGGAAATTACACCAAGTCTTCATTTGAACTACCAGAGTGCTAAGACTTTAAAAATAACAATAATTGTAGAACACTTTAGAAATTCTGAGCTTAAGTTTAAGACAGCCTACTGGTGCTTTACAGAAACTTAAATTTGTCTATAGAATGTACTTGCATTTATACAGTGTTGACTATTGCCCAAACACAGTCGAATATGCCCAGATTCATTGCTTAATTTGCCTATCTCAAAGCCTACTCCCATGCTGGGAAGAAGACCCATTTCCACACTGACATACATGCACCCTAATCCCTACCTTCATGAGAAATTAGAAAATTTATGATACATTCTGGAGTAGGACTATGAATCAGTGTAGTGGTGGCTCTCAAGATTTGCAAGACCCAGAAACGTGAAATGAGAAAAGAAGTCCTTATAGCAGTTTTCAAGTTTTGTCCATATAGTTCATGTGGGAATAGCAGTATGACTATCTGTAAAGGGAGAGTTGTCTGTATAAACACTAAGCCAAGATTCAGACACAAAATTCCAGGTGTGACTATGATTTTCTTTCTTTCTAGATGGAAGAGGATATTTTAAAAGAAGAAAACACCCACCTTTTTGATCCCTTCTTTATTTAAATGGAACAGTTCAGGGAACTGCTGGGTATTTTGCTATATTTTTCACAAAGATTCAGTTTCCAATAAATAAGGAAGTCTAAGATGATAAAAGCTTCATGAAACCTTAGGGTTCAACAGAAAAAAGAATACAACATCAAATATATATTTGGCAGCTGATACCTCTGTGCTGGCAGACTTCCTAATTTCCTCCGTGAGGAGCAGTTCTGCAGCCAAGTTTGGTAATTAGGAATCCATGTCAAATATTTGAAATATTTCTGAAAATGTACACCTTAGGAAGCAGGATGACAGAAACTGTAAGTCTCCCAGTAAAAAAGAATGCTGCATCCATCAACAACATGTTTTATGTGACTCTAGAATCAAAGTCACAGGGCTCCATAAGCAAAGCTTTGAACTACCTGATACGCAAAAGCAAACAGCCTCTTGCTTTTTTCCAATCCTTGGATCATCCCCTTCATCCTAGCACTGAAGCTTTAGATGCAAACTTTTGTCAGTGCTGATAATCTCTCTCAGCCAAGTCAGATTTTGATCTTTACACCAGAGGAATAAAGTGTTCTTTAGGGATTATCTGCACAAAACAGAGAACAGAGCGATATGGAACTGCCAAGAATTGTGCAACATGTCAAGACTGGGACCAAGTCTGGATCATCCCCTTCATCCTAGCACTGAAGCTTTAGATGCAAACTTTTGTCAGTGCTGATAATCTCTCTCAGCCAAGTCAGATTTTGATCTTTACACCAGAGGAATAAAGTGTTCTTTAGGGATTATCTGCACAAAACAGAGAACAGAGCGATATGGAACTGCCAAGAATTGTGCAACATGTCAAGACTGGGACCAAGTCATGATGGCATG
>NW_008666760.1:46965-55612 GCF_000695815.1 Acanthisitta chloris | reverse complement strand
TGGCAGCCTTTGTTGAAAGACATTACATTTTCCTACACCTTAAAAACCAGAGCCCCTCAGCAGGGTGGGGCAGCACTGCACACCAACCATGCTTTTGCTCAAATCACCTGAAATTATCTCTAAGGTTGTTGTCCTATATTTGTATGCCCTCCATGAATGCTACATCATAATGAGAATAATAATCTGATACAATAGAGGTGTGCCAGGGCACTACCTGTGACTGCTAGGCTTTGATAATTAACATAGTTAATTAACTTTAACATAGTTCTTAACTGTAGTATGTCACAAGTAATGCATCTGTAAAAACTTTCAGGGCCATTGAGTTTGAAATAGATTCTTTCCAATCACTGGCAGAAACTTACTTAAGAGGTCAGTCCTAGGATTTAGGATGGAACCATAATAAAAAGTTACAGGAGTTGCATCCATATCTCTGCTTATATATCTCTGTATTTTTTAATAAGTTTGGGTTAGAAGAGACCATAGAAGGTCACCTAGTCCAACACCCCTGCAATGAGCAGGGACATCTTCAACTAGGCCAGATAGCTCAGAGCCCTGTCCAGTCTGTCCTTGAACTTAGCCTTGAATGAAGTACCATCTCTGACAGACTCCTCCACTCTGTCAGTCTCTGTCAATGTGCATAGGGACAATGCATAGGGTAGAGACAGGAGCAGGAGAAAAATAAGAGTGAGAAACACTCTTAGCAGAGTGAACACCAAGGCTGAAGAAGTATGAGGTGGAGATGGTCCATGACATACCAGCAGATATTCACACT
The DNA here is from genome assembly GCF_000695815.1 of Acanthisitta chloris. Lineage (NCBI taxonomy): Eukaryota > Metazoa > Chordata > Aves > Passeriformes > Acanthisittidae > Acanthisitta > Acanthisitta chloris. Next base: position 54,840 of record NW_008666760.1, on the reverse strand, counting down.
GAGGTGTGTGCAGGGACCCACCACTGGAACAGGGTAAACCATGAGGAAGAAGTAGCTGAGAGGATCTGTTATGGACTGACCACAAATCTCCCCTTACCCATGTCCCTTTCTGCTGGTGGGGAGGAGTCAGGAGTGAATTTGAGCCAGGAAACCAGGATGGGAAAAGTGATAGTTTAATGTCTGTATTTTTTGTTTCTCACTACATGGAAATACTTTAATTGGTATAAATTAGTTTTCTCCATGTCAAGTCTGTTTTGCTTGTGATAATCTCCCTGATTTTATTTCAACCCATAAATAAATTAGAAGTTACCATGTCTTTAAGCCTTACTCGGGAGCTTGTGAAGACTAGCATTCTGTATCCACAAGACCACATGCTGGTCATCAGGACATTAATTTAATGTTTCAGTTTATCTTGTTTATGAGGGCCATTATATGTATGAGTTTTATGTGACTGAAGCAAAGTGATAACGATAAAAAAAGTATTTTTCACATTTGCAGGAAATGAGGATTATGCTTTCTGAAATGAAATTCCTGTTAGCTGAAGTTACCACAACACATTTTAAAGCAACAAAGTAATAATCCACAACGTTATTCTAGTTATTCTCTCAGCATTTATTTGAAATAACAATACTTTCCATGATATAGTTTATACATTAAGCAGTAGGGAATTGTCTTCATTTCACATCATCCAGTACTGAAGTGGCACATTCGAAGCAGCACATTAAACCTCTGATAAGAGTCTGTACAATTTAGATAAATAGAACTCTGGATAACTAAACTAACAGAACTTCTGCAACTGTTACCAAAAGAATGCCAAGAAGCTAGGCACAGCACTGTACACACTAAGTGCAGAAAGGAGGAACAAAAGAACCAACTAAACAGATGGGAAATGTTTTTGCATATACAGCCGCATGTCTTTAATTGCTCAAAAAGATAACATGTTTTATTTTGTCCTCATTGAGGAGAGAGTATGCACAAATGATGTTCGAAGAACACATGGTAGACAGAAACAAATGAAGTGAGGGTCATGTTTGGTTGGTTATTGTATTCCTCAGTGAATGAGTTTACAAAGGATATCTGGTGCATAAGCAGCAACATTTTGTGCCAAGACTTGACAAGAAACATTAAATAAATGCCAGTTTTATTCCCCATCTTGCCCATTTACTGGCATTTTGGTGAGCATGCTAAAAGTTCCTGAAGGGCAAGTTCAGGTGGTCTATGGTCCAAGGGTTTTACTACAGGAATCCCCATTCAATAGCTTACAGTTTACCTCTGGATGGAAACAGGCCTTTCAACAATAATTAAGAATATAAAAATTAGCAGAGAGCAGCAGGACACACAGTACAGTGGTTCACTTTCTGAGAAACCAGAGGGCCTACACTTATGCTGTCTCTGTGAGAACAGCCAGCCAGTTTGGTTGGAAGATACAATTCTGATTAGTCAATGTTAAACCTGTGTGAACTGTATCATTAGGAAGGGAAAGATGGAATGGCAAGAACTTTTCCCTCTTTTTATAAAGAACTAAGACTGAAAAGTAATACGGTGGTGATAGGTATTACCTTCCCAATACCACCTTCACTTCCTGCTACTTCACTATGAGTTACCTGCTTTGCTTGCCGTCATCTCCCCAGTTTCATCTCACTAATGGCTCTGGTTACTACCAGACCAGCATGGTCAATAAACTAATCCACGCTATGCCGGCTCAGAAGATACAACGCATCACCACCACGTAGTATGACAACACGTAAACCAAAGACGCTCATTAGGAATCGATGACTCTAACCACTGCAGTTTGCACTTGTAAGGTGTAAGAAGCAGCATTTTGAAAGCAGTGGTACTGACACAACTATCTGTGCCAGAGGTGGTGCATCAGCCATCCTAATTGGGTAAAGGAACTAGAATATCAACATAATTGATGGGGAAGAAACCTGACTGGCCATGAAGCATTCCCTCATACCAGTTTTCATCAATCTGGTTAGTGAGGGTAATGATATCACCCTCTTTAAATCCCAGCTCCCCTTCATTTTCTGGTTCAAAGTCATACAGAGCTCGGCAGCATGGCTGATCCATGTGAACACCTATGGAAAAGAAACATAAAGAGACAATGTGCTTAAAAGTCTCAACACTTAAGAGTATCCATTTTACCACTGTACCTATGACAGATTTTGATGCTTCTGGTGTCATCTATAAGCTGATGACTGTTCTTTGCTAACAACCAAATTTAGAAGACAGCTATTAGCTTTTGGCAGCCTTCAGTTACTATATATGACTGCTAGTAAATGTCTGAGAATCCCAAAAGAACCAAGCTACATCAAGCCCACCCCAGAAGCACAATTACGATCCATCTGGAACCTAATTTTCATCTGTTTACAAATCACAAAAAATGAAGCAAAAGCTTTAAAGTATTTTCAGCTTTACCAGTACAGAGATACTGTCTCTGTTTACCTCAGGTAGATAGTGTAAGGAGTAGCTTAAAACAACAATGAAGATATGACTCTGTTTTTTGAAACTTCACTGCTACAGCTATACCACTGTATATGCTCCTATTCATTTGAACTTTAATACCATGTTTCCAAAGACCTTTCCTCCCCATTCCCACAAAACACTTGATTGCAGGGCCACCAGGATAGAGCCAGAACAAGTTGGAAATCAAGAGTGTTCTAATATGTTAGTTTATGAACATCTGACCATAAACTCTTTAGGATGGGAAATGAATATTATTAGAAGTCATTAGTTAGATGACATTTTCATATGTTACATGAAATGAACAATAGCCTCCCCCTTCCCTCCCCCTGAAGTCTTTATAGCTTCAAGTCTACCAAAAGCAAAATTGTTAATGGTCAAAATATTTAGGATTTAGCAGCACTTAATTGTAAGAAATCATATCCCTACCTGACTTTCCATAGTAAAAGTTCATGCACTTCCAGTGGTCTGAATGAACCGAGATATGCCACTCCACCATAATGGCAGTTCTAAGAATACATATTCTGCTTTTTCATGTATACTGGCTTCAAGATGAATAAGTTTCAGATTTAAAGTTTTTGCATATTCATTTCAACCACTCACTATGGCTAGAAGGCTCATGCTTGAGCTATTTAAGAACAAAAATATTCTGTTTCTATAGATATAAATGGAGCAAGTTTTTCAAATACCAGATTCAATTTATTAAATTCTGTAGTGAAATTTTTTTATTTCTTTACCTATTGCTCACAGCATATTTTGCTTTCTTTGTCACAAAGACTATTGTGCTGGCATCGACAAGCCTTACAACATGTTTGGCATCCTCATTGCTCTCAGCTGAAATTTAGAAGACTCAGCAAATAAACTCTTTGAATGAATCAACCCAAACATACATTAAAGAATTTCCAAAGAAAAAGGCATTTCTCTGAAACCAATAAACACTTCAAAAGGAAGAACCTCTATTGAAGAAAATGCTAAATACCGCTCTCTGAACAGGAAAATATGAATGCTGAAGAAACACAGGAACATCAGTCTGCACTGCCTTAGCACAGACAAGTGTTCATGACACTACAAAAAAGGAGTGCAGAAGAAAATCAGTGGCTTCAGCATGCAAGACTCAAGCCACACTCATTGCACATGGAATCTCCCTTGTATCTTCCTTGCTAGCATAGTGAGGAGATTGCTAGCAGTTCGCAACATTATGTAAGATAATTTCCATTTGCAGGTGCCAAATGGAGATACTATTGCTGTCTATACCTGAGAAAAGATCTAACATCAGGATGTGATGACAAGGAAGGAAATCCTGATTAAAGATGGCGTGGAAAAATTCCATCTTACAAGGTGGAATGTGCTAGCAGCCTTCACTGAGGTAAACTAGAATAACTGAGATCAGCGTCTGGACAGAGGACAGCCCTCACCTTAACATGGGATAACAGACAATTATGGTAAAAAAATAATACGAACTTCTTAGTACACGCTGATATGAAATACACATTTCATTAAGATATTAATTATGCAGAGTCATAAAATGCTTAATCTTGCTTGTGTCACTCCCAGTTGGACAAAGAAAATAGCTCAGATGGCTTAAATTTTCTTTTCCGCGATTTTTACGTTCAGGCTTATTGTGTTGTAACACTTGATTTTAAAAAGCAGGATAAGGTTATGGAGGTTTGGGGGCCTTCGGTGTTCTGCATTTTCATGGTAAACTTGCAGTTGTTATTTCAGTTTCCTAAATGCCAATTTTGTAAAGATCTGTATTTCAAGGTGAGCTTCTAGGTCTAAAGAAATTTTTGACCCAAAGACATATCTAAAGCAGTGGATAATCCATCCCTGTTCTCCAGCCTGGGGGAATGAGCACTTTACAAAGAAACAACAGTTCAATTAACTCTCTCCTCTACTATACTCATTCTCCTTTTCCCTCACAATTGAAGAACTAATCTCCAGAAGAAACCATGCAATTTCTGCATTGGCAGGAAACTTCAGACAGAGGTGCCCTCATGCTTCTCACGTTGTTACTGCCATTACCTGATGGTTTGGGTGTGGTGGCATGGGATATTCCTCCATTGTGCTGAGTATTGTCACCAGTTGTGAAATCCAGGCTCATTCGGGGCTTGGGCTGGTATTCTCGCCTGGGCTGAGATGATGCCTCTTTTATTCTGACAAAACATGAAGTCAAATGTCAAGAGTAAATTTCTTGTCAGCAGATAAGATGCACCAAACATCTTTATTTCCATGACTGAAGTTCTCGTCCATCCATCATCCAGACTAAAAAAAGTTTTGTCATTTGGAGCAGGCTTTTTTGTTTAGAACAGTACTCTAAATTACCAAAAAGAAGCTGATGTGACTGTGCCATGCGGTTGTTAATATTTCTTTCCTTCTAGAAACGTAGCATTTTGTCCGTCTTCCTTTTCTCTAACAAAAACAAAGAGCTTCTAATGGAGTAAAACTTGTTACGTGACTAACAAAGCTTACAGAAGGGCTTTACAAACCTCTCTGTCCCCATTTTTAGCACGATTTTTGCTTCTAACCCTGGCAAGCATCATGTGGTTGATGCCAGCTCTTGTCATTTTGTGTTAAGGAAACTTCTCAGTCCGACTGGCTGGGACCGAAATCCCTTTGCAGCAACGCATATCACACACACAGTCAGACCAGGTTTCTTTACCGGCTCAGCTCTAGGTTTCCCATAGCAGAGCCTCAGAAGACCAGATCCTTAAAATGATTTAAACATCGTGCAAACTAAATAACAACGAAATAATAGAATAACAGTTTGAGTTGGTGCCTTTGAGGAGGGACCCCGAGCAAACCCTGGGCTTTTTACAGCCTAAGGGTGGGAAAGTCTAGAGGGTCATTGGCTCCTGCTGTGTTTCACTTCAGTGTCTGGTCACCTGGCTGGGCCACAGGCCACTTTGCCCTTTGTTATGTAAAAGAACAGCAGTTCATGGCCTTTTGCCTGGGGCTTCTGCCTCCCAGAGCTCAATCTGCAGTTTCCATTACAGATGCGTACCAAGCTACCTCCACTAAATGTACTCTTTTACATTTGTATGAAGACTGGGGGAATCTACTGACTTCAGTTGCAGACTTTGTTAATTTGCAATTTGGAATACTTGTTTCACAAAGGGACACAAGTCTAGTCTTCCTGACTCTCCAAATAAAAATTTATGCATCATACATTTCAACTTGCTATTCTAACTGAGAAATCTAGAATTTCTAGGAAAGGGTACATTTCAGGGTAAAATCCTCGGAAGAGATGAGCAGAATCAGTTCATGCAGAACTGCCACATATATTTGTAGTAATGCATATGGAAGAATACTTGAATCAAGACCACCATATTTACAAGACAAATTGGTTTCTCTAACCTTTTCTAGATCTGCCCCAGACTTGCTGTTGGTAGCACATTTTGAGTGTTCTGTTGAAAAAATGTGCTTCTAACTTCCTCAGTTAGGACAACAAGGATTTTCACACCATCCAAAATATTATCAATATTAGTAAGTCCCCAGAGACTGCTTTTCTTCCACACAAAAAGAAAAGCCCAAACCCATAAGCATATTAAAATAAAAAATAACCAAAAGTGTCAAAGTAAACTTAAATTAAAAAAATCTTTGCTGTGTTTCAGTAATAAAGAGAAGTTACTTTTTGAAGACAGTAAAGTTTTGAAGAAATAAACATTTAAATACGTTCTGCTACACTTAATACTTTTGTGAAACAAACACAATTTTTTTTCAGATTATGAACTAGAGGGTGACAGTTCTAGGGACTTGCTAAAAATTACCCAAAAGCTCAGCATGAGCCATGTTTTTCAAGAAATGTCTCCAAGGGAACAATTCCTGCTTCCCAACTGCTCTGTCATGATACTATGTCATGAAAATGGAATCCTCCTTCTGCTTGGTGAAAAAAGGAGTTTAAAAGGAAAAGCCTTTGCTGACCTTCCAGTTTTTATGAATTTTACTGCAAGTTTCCCAATGTTTGCCAAGCTTCTAAAGTCCCAGTTCCAGGAATCATGGTATTTTAAGGAAGTTTATGCCTTCCATTAATGTGCAGAAGAAAAATGCAAATTCTTGCACTTGCAGTTCCTGAAGAAAGTCTTGAAGTCTAATCTAAACACCCCAGATAAAGAGAAGAATTGAGTCAATTTTTAACTTTTCATGGTTTTTGCAGTCTAACTCAAACTTCAAAAAAATTCTTTGGTGGATACTTTACACAGGAGTCTTGGTAGGTAGAAAACATTTTCCATGCCAAACAGCAGCACAAACACGTTCCTTTCATGTCTTATAAAAAGTACCTAGAAAATCGGCAATATGTTCTATAGACATCACTGAAAGTGAACAGTAACAAATTCGCTCAGCTTAAAAGCAAAGCCTTATCTATTTTCTGGTCCATATACTCAAAAGACAATGCTCAAAACCCTGGGACCATGCATTCCTTCCCACCTGCATAGCACCAGCAGGAAAAGAGAAGTAATTCAAATAATAACAGCTCTACATCCCTGACTCATCTCTGGCATAAGCATATCACTGTGCTCTAATTTGTGTCCAGTGGTGTGCATAAAGGATAATTTAGCCTGTAGACTCTTTAGAATTAGGGATGCACAGTAAGTTTATTCAAAAGAGTAAGTCAGCTAATCTATAATAGCATTCAGATGGAAGGTCCTTGAAAAACGAAAATAATTCACAGCTGAAACTTGAAGCATAAGATACTGACAGTTTAGCAGAAGTTTCAAAACGACAAAGATTATCTGAATTGCTAAAGTAAGAGACATGTATAGCTGAGAGGTGTGGTCACTTAATGGCATAATTTATGGGCTGCAGAACAACATGCCTGCTCCTGAGGATTTTTAAATGCTTCTGCAATGAAACTGAATTGCAGTATTCATTTGGAAGTGCTGAAAATTGTTTTGTTAGCTGTTTACACAGTACTGCAAACTGTATCCAGAAACAGTCAGCTGGGCAGCCTACAAGAACTGTTCCTAATCACAAAGAAATGTTAAGACTCAGAGCTGGGTGAGGTTTTCAGAATGTATGCTCTGAGAAAATAAACACTGACAGACCCAACAGTACCATAACTTGATCTACACTAATTACATCAGAGAACAGCAAAGAGTCATGTGTGATTAAAAAGCTGCCTTCACACAGTATGGAATATTATCTCCCTTTGAGAATTATATCCAGCTTTTAGTAAGAGTCTTTCAGAACCATATGGACTAAAGAAATCTTTCCTGTGTGTTAAATTGCCTTGAAGAAGTATGCGTGTATGTGGGAAGCTGGTCAATCTGTTTTGTTTTGAAGGAAACAGAAATTCTAAATGAAAAATTCTAACGTTCTGTTAAAAAGATATTGTATCAATTTTGATAGCATATGCAGCTACAGAAAACGAGATGGAAGAGCTAAACTCAGTAAAGTCTTGTATCAAGTTTGATC
>NW_008666760.1:540-46949 GCF_000695815.1 Acanthisitta chloris | reverse complement strand
AATAAACTATATTATTAACTATTATTACCTTTATTAAACTGGAAAAAAGGAGTATTTAATAAAGTGGCAGATAATGAGGCTGAGGTAGATCTGACTTAGGTAGATCTTCAGGTAGATAAGAATGCAACAAGATATGCTTTTTCAGAAGAAATCATAAACACCTTCTCTCAGAACGACTACTTTGTGAATACATGCACAAACAGTAAGGACTCCAAAGCTGTAAGCCTCACTGAATTCAATATTTATAAACACTGCTTTCAGTTAAATCACATTTAACAGCTTCACTGAGCTGAGGTGCTTTTCTGAACTCAGTACTCATTGAGTCATACTCAGAGGGAGATGTATCTCTGAAGCATAAATCTCAGCTTCCAATTGCCTAGTGAAATGGCCCTTGTTTCATAAATGTGCAATTACCAAGTTGAGAAAGATAACAGCATTCTACTCTCAGTTTTCTGCCTCTGCCAAACAAAAAGCCCACCTATTCAACAAACATACCTATCTTCCAGCTTAGAAGTAACTCGCTGTAGGATCTGCGTGGCCTGCTTGTGGTACTCCAGCTGGGCTTGCACCAGAGCAGAAAGCTGGCTCACCTGTTCGATCTGAGAATTGACATTAAAACATCAGATTTTAGGTGAATACTTACAGCTCAAGCAACAGTGAATAAAGACCACTGTTCACTGCAAAGGCAGTTTGACTTATCTCTCTAAAAACTTGATCCATCTTTGTAATTAGTAGTAAATAGTTACATATCAGTCTTTATTCTTTACCACGTCTGGTTATGACCTGATCTGGAATGGTAACTGCAACTCTTCTCCGCTGATCATCTCTCCATGGCTGATGTGCATGAACAGCAGCCTACAGACCTACCACATTCAGCACACACTATGAAAGTAAAAATGAGACTGTAATGAGAGCATAATACCTCTCCCTCCCTGCCTTTGAAGAGCACAAAACCATAGGGACTACGGCCATGCTTCTGTTGTATCCTGGCCTGTTAAGCAGACCAAGACAGGAAGGTACTTCATACTCTTGGATGCAGAATAATTGTAGTGAAGGCAGATAGCATTCTACTTCATGAGGGGAAAAAAAGCACCCAAAACACTTGTGTGGGCAATGCAATTGCTAGCAGTTTCCATAACACACAATGCTGCAATGGTGTAATGCAAGCCAGGACTATGTGGCCACATGGGATTGGATGTCACTACAAGGATTAAAACTACAAACTGGTTATACTTCTTTCATTTCAGCACAGATAAATTTAATTTCTAACATGAAAATATTTTCAGGTTTGTTATGGCCCCCTCTACAGCCATCTGGTAACAAAATGAAGAATTAGATTAGGTGTGTATTTATGCTTGAAATAAATCAAATCATTTACATCAACAGAAATACTTCAACTGAATTTCCTTTGACCACATATTCTGTAAGAGGGATTTCAGCTGACACATGCTTTTCCTCCAAAAGAGATAAATGTTTGTTCTAGGTTAATTTTATAGTTTAAACAATATAAATAGAAGATTAGATAAACACAATAAATGCTCAATTCCAACCAGTCTGTAAGCAAAACACATGCTGCAGAGTCAGTCACATTAACTTTGGTTTTTCTATTCACCTATGCATCTGATTACACCAGAGACGATGGGATTGTGAGTTCATCATCACTGATCTTTACCAATCCTCTCAGCAGCCCACACACTTCAGCAAAATCCTTGGCTCAAACCCTATAACCACAACTAAGTAAAAGCCATGGCTTACATTCATGCAATTCTAACAAGAAAGATATTTTGGTTTTCTAAGTAACACTTTGCAGTCAGGAAGCACAATGATGCTACAGAAGATTTATGTTCTTTAGCTCAGTTACCTGCAAAACACCTAAAGAACCAGTCCTACATGAACATGCTGTACATTACTATAGCTTCTGAACCTCTCACTGTGCCCAAGGAGGAGGAAAATGCTTCCAGTATCTTTCTAAGATTCTGGTCAAAGATTAACAAGGGGTATCTCACATCCATCTCCAGAAGGTTGAACATGCTTGACTCAGCAATTTCTTTTGATTCATCAAATTTCTCCAGAGCTTGGCGAAGTTCTTCATCAGGGAGCTTGCCCTGTCTTTTCTTCTTGTAATCAAAATCCAGGCGTCGACCCTCCATTTTTTTCAGGTGGTGCTAAAAAACAAAAAACACAAGCAGAGAATAAAAGATATTTCCCAGCTCTTCTAACTGCATTGTAAGCAGGTAGTCCATGCACACTTGCAAGTGTATGCTGTTTGCTGTATATCAATCCTTCCCCAGAGGGGAGAAATACAGAACCATGAAGTAGTTGGTTTTATGTATCATTTAAGAAGTGATGGTCTAAATGACAGATGAACATTTAAAAAAGGCCATGCAGAACAGACAAATGCAATTGTCATCAGTATAAAAGATATGCAAGTTTCTAGTTTTTTAACTCTGGTGCAGAATTACTTGAACACTATGGTTCTTCTCTAGGTGTTTAGGAGAAAATTCTTTTAAAGGCACAGTTTAGTACTGCTGTAAATGTGCAACAGTTCTCATAAACAAAGAGAAACAGAATATATTTTTATCATTTCTGACCACCAAATTATCTAATGTTATCTTTTATTAAAGATTTTCTAGATTGTTAACTGATGTAACATTCATGTTAATCTGCTTAGCAGCTGCCACATCAAGCTGGCCAAAAGTTAATGCTACCAGCATGAGCACGATTACTTTAGGTGTTTACTTCCCCCCAGAAGAATGAATTTGTCATCTATTAAGATATTTATATAACTTTATCAACTTTGTAAATTATATCAAACAGCCCAAGACATCTTTCATCCACAGAATGAAAGCCTTACTTGGCTCAGAAGGGGAGATACTTACACAGATAAGCATTTGCCACACACTAAAAAATGGAATGTAAACATCTGTACATCTGTTTAGTGAAATGAGCTTTCAGATGGTAAAATTAGAGTTCTGTGTTCATGTCTGCATAAGTTTGATGATGCTACCATCAAAACATGGTATAATTTTGATGCTTCCCTTTCTAAACCATCAACAAGAGGGCCAGAACTGAAATGTAAAACTCAACCCAAAAGAGACTGAAATCAGGTCAACTGCAAATCTGAATGCTCATTTTAAACTATACAACTAACATAAACTCTGAACATATACACAGTCCACACAATTGGCATTATTAAAATGCCACATTGAGGACAATACCTGTATTTCTCTCAGATCTTTGTCATGGAGATTCTGAAGTGGGTCAATGAAGTTTTGCTTCACTTCTATGTCTAAAGAGTCCTTGACCTCAGAAAGTTCTTTCATAGCTTCTCCCACATCTGCAAGTGCTGGTCCTGAAAGAAACGACGCCCAGTTTATCTCAAAATAACTTAGTTTTGAATCACTGTAGAATGAAACTGAGTCATGGAAACTTCAGTTAACATTTCATTTTAAGTCTCAAGTTTAGGAAAGAAACAGAGGATGATGCACTGTGTGAAAGGACAATATGGATTTTGCACTTCTGCAGCCACCAGAGTTCATGCATTGTAATTCAGCTGAATTTGAGGATCGGTGCTGTGTCAAGACAGCCTCCTCCACATGCCTAGTTGCATGTTCATTCCTCACTCTGTTGAAACAAACATGCTAGAAAAGAATTATCTGTATTTGCTCTAGTGTTGTCATCACCAGACTGCGTTAAATATAGTTTTAATTCAAGTCTAGGTCTCCCCATATCTACCAGTGAGACTGGTGATAGTATCAAATGTAAAAATTCTTAACAATTTCACAGATTTTTTAATGAAAACTTTATTTGATGAAAATACAGACTTCATAGTACTAATACATTTGAGAGGTCTACTACATAACTACTCAAGTGCAGGTGTACCAAGCTCATAAATTTCAATAAGAATTAGCTGCCTTTTGGGATTTCCTCCAAGGTTTGCTTGAGGTCCACAAAAATTATCATTCTTTTACTTCTTCTGCATAAAAATAAATGCCAGAAGCTGAAACATACCCTCCTGGTTTGAGGTGTAGATTAGAAAAAAAAAATCCACTTTCAAAGGAAATAAAGTGTCTGAAAACAAAAAAATGTGAGAAATCAGGAGCTTTGTCTCCCAAGCAGGAAGTGCCAACGATGCACTATGAAACAAGAGAACCTTGCCAGACCTGGACAAAGAGTGACAAACAGCCACCAACAGCTGCTATTAGTTAAGAATGTGAAAACAATTGCCGTATCTACTCTGCTGTGTGCTAGTTGCAGTTGTCAGGGAATATACAGCAATTTGCAGAAACTAAATTATATTAGTTCTTAATTGTCCTTTCTAAAACGTGTTTGAAATTTAGCCAAGGAGAGGCAACCAACTTAAAAAACAAGTCAGTAGTATTTAGCACAAATCAACCTACATCTGCCAAGTGAACTAGTAAAAGCACATAAAACAAATAAAAATAGTAGTTTTTGCATTGCAGGTGTCTTTATGTCAGGAATTTTTTTAAAGGAAGATGAAAATAAGAAGCAGAATTTTCACAGTCGTATTTGAGAGTCCTATGTGTTGCCATATAAAAATGACCATAGAGAAGTCCACACAAACAAGACAGAAAAGTATCCTGTTGTGAATGTCATCTCTTGTAGTCAGACTTGTACTGCTGAAGAACACGATGTTAAGTGTCAGTTTAACATTTGTAACTCAGACAGCCATAAATTCATTTGGGCTTGGAGGGAAGAGAGGTTGAGAGGTAAAACAGGAGCATTTGTTAGCCCCTTAAAATGAGGAAATTGGTCAGAAAAAAAGGCCAAAGCTTACTAAAAATCTATTAGCTTTTATTCCTTGCCTGTTACAAAGACAGTAACAGTTAGTGTAAGTATTCTGAGGACAAAAGGGGTTTATTGTATATCTGCATAGACAATAATGTAATTTTTGTACATGTACATCTTTCATCCCAACACATTTCTGGTATCATAATCTATGACAAAGGGTTAAAACCTATATAGATATGGGTCTGAAAGGAAACAATTTTACTTTCATTCAAAAGAAAAAATTCTCTAGTCCAATCTGCAAAAGATACTCAAACAGGCCTCGACTGACCTTAAAGGAAAAGTCTGATGAAGCAGAACTCTAATGCTGCTTGCAGAAGTTCTTCCTCTACAAGAGCGCAGCCCTTTAATAATGAAAGTTATATTAAATTTTACTACCATTTTTATTGCATTATAATGGAAAGGGAAGTAAAAAAGTTACCAAAGTTGCATTCTTCGCCAAGTTCTCGGCCAAATTTCAGCATGGCATCTGCCAGCAAGGCTTCTGCTTGAGGGTAGCCTGGTCCCTTTTCCTGGCCTCGAATTTTTGACATAGTGTTGATCATGCTGAGTTTAGCTCTGGAAGCTGAAGAAGGCAAGTGACAGAGGTTACAAATATGCAATCATTTGACTACACAGACAGAATACACTCCTGTGTTGAAATTTATCTGAGCTACCTAAAATGTATTTGAAGGACATAAGTTTATGACTAAGCCCTGTTTTTCATCAATTATTTTGATAGCAAAGGAATGAAATGTTGCTGGTCACTGACATTTTACTTTTGCTGGTAGGCCAGAGAGAAGTCTGTCCTGAACTTTAGGCCAAAGCTCCCTTTGAAATTACTTGGACAGAAGTAAGCCCAGGACCAGTCCCAAGACAGCATGTTTGACATGTGACAGATAATAATATCTTTAAGATAACTCCAAATTCTCAGTCTTGAAATCCATATACCAGATTAGGCCAGCCTTCCTCTCAAGGAAAAGTCCAGACTAGGTACACTCAAGATTAAACTGTGGTGCCCCCCATTTTTTAAATGTTTGAAATTTTTTCTGTTGTAGAACACTAAATAAAACCTATGCCTCCAAAGATGATGTCCAACAACCTTTGAAACACTTCTTCTTTTTTATGGGGATTTGGGGAAACTCCTACTTCAATGCAGTTTTCAACTGCACTTTAGCTTGCATTTTGTTTCAGACACACAACTGCAGATCAGAACAAAGGACACAATTATCATAACTGAAGGAAACAAAGACAGCAAACATAAAAGAACTAATTTGTTTGATGATGTGCTTTAGTGAAATTTTGCGACTACAGAACGTGAATGGCCTGCAGAGAGTGAATTAATTAATGCCACTTGATTTCAAATTTTGCCAGCTAAATCCTGTTGCCGGCAAAGCTAACTCAGTGGATGTCTCTTAACTACATTATTGTGTATGCTACAGGAGGGGAGCTAAGAATGCCTCTACCTTCCCCCTTGCAAAAGCTTGACTTTGTTAGGTGCACATGAGTTAGTATTTCTGTTTGCAAAACATTAGTAGCTCACAATGTTCTGTGCTGATTTCATTGGTCAAAACTCAATCTTGAACACACTTCTGCATTAAAACAGAGCATTACCAGACTGGAGTCAACAACTGTTGTTCTTTTAATTTATTGTTGAAAGTGCATATCAAGAGATAGTTCTTGCTGCTGAATATGTTTCACTTTGAGGTTTACAAATGTATGCACAGAGACACAGAAACAGACAGGAAAATCAGGCAAGTCTCATACTACTTATTTTGCCAGAGAAGCAACTATGAAAGGACAATATATTTTTAACATATAGTAATTATATTTTCGTTAGTTTTCTCACCACCCTTGAGTGCCATCAGATCATGCTTTTCCATGTGAATTTCTTGACGCCTTCTGTTTCTACCCACTACAAAACTACAGTCAGCAGACTCGCTGACTGTTCAGTATGAGAAACACTGCATTTTAATGAAGTGTCTGGCCTTTGAAAATGGCATTGAAATGATGGTGGCAATGGGAAAACACAGAAGCACAAAGAAACTAAGGCACAAAATTAGTCAGAGGAATGGGGGCAGCAGGAACAAATGGGAGTAATTTCAGAAATAAAAAAAGGAGTAAGAGGTAATGTAAGAAAATGAAGTGGCTACGTTCTGGATACCGATGCAAGAGTAGAAAGCAGAAGGTATGGAAAAGAATGAAAGAGATCAAAGTATAATAAAGGCAAGAAATAAATCTTAAAGAGAAGAAATGTAAGCATGAAAAATTCATGCCTCAATGATTCATGTAATCATTTTATAACGATCACATTAAAGCTTAATTTAGTAGGAAATCTTAGAATACATCTGCCAGTGATCTCATTCCACATTTCTTATTTTGAAGTTGATTCCAGTAACTTCTGTGGGAGCAGAAGTAAATTTGTGCTCACCAATCTCAAAATCCCACCCCAAGCCCTACCGGTTCCATTGCTTTACTGCGCTAGTACCATGTACTTTGTTTTCTAAGTTATGTTTCGACCTGAATGAGGACAGGCAAAGATATACAATACATCGCATGGAGGTGAACTGGGTGGTTGATTATTTTCCCAGTTGCAGACCCACTCCTTCATGTTAACTTTCATGGTGTTACCTTTTAAGTGTTAACAGAACCATGGTGAATCATAAGAATGCTGCCAAAAAGAGTTTGAAAGAAACTTAAGCAGTGAATTCAATTGCTCATTCTTTATCTGTTCAATCCCATTCATCCTGCATCTCTTTTGCTTGAAATTATGCTCATTTACATCTGCACAGAAAGCTTTTAAGTCTTCATCATGCTCGACTTCAGTTATTTTCTGCTGTCCTTGAGCTTTATTTTTCTGTAATTGGGAAGTCACAAAGCTATCTTTTCCATTTGCACTAATCTCAGGCCAACATACCTTCCAATAATTTTCACCTATGAAAAGGAGAAGAAAGCTCTAAAGGGCCAGGGAATTCCTGACTAGTGGACAAAGAGAAGAGAGCTCTGAAGGGCCAGGTAAAGCTTGCTGAGTGAATAGAGAGAAAATCAAGATAGGGGAAGTATGCTATAAAGGACCATTAAGTGCCGGCTGAGGAAGGTGACAACGATTTCAGAACTAATTGTCAGGGACGCTAAAGTGCCGGCTGAGGAGGGGGACTTGCAAGTTGAGGAAGGGGAAGGGCCAATGATTTTTTTTAGAACTAATTGTAATAATATTGACCACCCCTTCTCTGGAAGGAATGTATTAAAAAACCATGAAGTTTTGCCTCTGGTTGCACAAGTTTGGTGGAGCGATGCCCCTTGTGACCAGCACTGAATAAACAAACACCTGCTACTCAAAGATACAAGTCTGTGAGTCGTTTCTTTTACAGCTTTTCACGGCATCACCTTCGTCCTTAATATCCCTTACCTTTTCAGTGTTAGTTAATTGTTTTGTGAAGTTACACAAGGATGCATACTTCTTTTATTGATACTGCAAAACACCATGAAGCCAGTTGATCTCTTGCACCACAGAACAATGCTATCCAGGCCTACTGATGTTTTCAGAGCAAATGTGACTTATCAAGGAAGGTATGCTACATCCCAAACCCTCTTCTCCCTATGAAACCCAGATAAACATTTTTTTCCATTAAATACCCCCCGCCCTTTCCTACTTATGAAAATGAGAAAGCAAATGAGAAATAGTGGAAATCGGCATGTTTGGCTTGGATGAGCTTATTTTCTTCATAGCAGCTCATATGGTGCTGTGTTTCCTATATGTGATCAAACAGTGTTGATGACACACCAATGTTTTAGCTATTGCTAAACAGTGCTTACACAGCATCAGTGCTGTCTGTGAGTCTCACACTGTCCCCCACCCTGGGAAATATGCTAGGGGTGGCCAAGAGTTTGGGAGGAGACAGAGCCACGACGGCCAATCAAACTGACCAAAGACATATTCCATACCATAGGACATCATGCTCAGTATATAAGGTGGGAGGAAGAAGGAGGAAGGGGGGACATCTGGAGTGATGGCGTCTGTCTTCCCAAGGAACCGTTAGGCGTGATGGGCCCTGCTCTCCTGGAGATGGCTAAACACCTCCTGTCTTCGGGAAGCAGTGAATTAATTCCTTGTTTTGCTTTGCTTGTGTGTGCAGCTTTTGCTTTCTCTATTAAACTGTCTTTATCTCAACCCATGAGTTTTTGTAGCTTTTACCCTTCTGATTCGCTCCCCCTTCCCATTGGTGGGGGAGTGTGTGAGTGGCTGCGTGGTTTTTGGCTGCTGCCTGGGGTTAAACCACGACAGTGCCCCATGTAAACAGAAACATAGATACTGGGAGAATTTTAAAAGATAAAATGTTTTATTTTATTGAAAGAAAGTAATTTTCCTTGCAATTCTTCTCACTATAAGGAGTCCTTTTGCAACTGACATAAAACAGTCAAAGATCAGGTGAGAGCTTACTCATGGAATGAGTAACATGATCTCATTTTATATGCATGAAAGTAAATCTTCCTCCTGCCTATTACAATTTTAGTATTCTGATTCTACTTCCATGTGCCACAAGCAGATGAAGGGATGTGGAGCTAGACTATGGAAACTGTTCTTTCCTGCAGCACTGCAAACTTACATCAGCACGACGTGGCTGAAATCACACCCTTAGCTACTTTCAGAAGTTTTGCTCACTGCTTTTGCTGTGAGCCTGTTTCACGATTCACAACAATCATAACGACTCAGATGTGTCAGGAAGGCAGTCAGAGAAGCACTAAACAGCCAAATCTTATTACTCAGTCTACACAGTGTTGCACAACAGCATCTTGACAGTAGTTAACAATTTTATCACTAGCCCCATGAAGCTTGTCAATCGTACTGCTTTTCCTGTATAGCACTTGCTGACATTGACCAGTGAAGCTGTGGACTCAAGTCATAAACACAATTTCATCTGTTGACATAGAAACCATTCTAGCCATTTTTTTCTCTCTATCACTTCTTGAACTTGTAAATACTCTTTGCCCTATTTTTTTACCAATCCACTTGCAGCAGCATCAAATTATTGTCCTTTCTTCTGTGGTTTAAGCAAAAAATATCACCAATTAAATTATATGTGCAATAGTCCTTCAGCATATTGCACTGGAATAGAAATATTTCACAGCAGTTCAAAATATTTCCCGCTGTTAGGATTCCTCAGTGTGAATGAAAGAATTTGATCTGTATTTCCATGAAATTCTAAGGTACTTATGGTAACCACAGGGCCTAATTTTGCCCTCATGCTGATTTTGTACGACCTAACTCCATTGACACCATCAGTAAGGCTGACATTGACTTATGCTAGTACCAACACCCTTATGTCCCTAGATCACTACAGAAATCTTCATATTCTTCAGTTTAATGGATTACTTGATTATTACAGCTCTAGATGACCCCTCCTTGTGAGGATCCTTTGGCACAAAGGATCACAAAACCTTTCTTTCATCCCCTCATGAAAAGCAATAATTTATTTCCATTTTGAAGGTTCAATTCCGTCATCTCTGATTACAGCAATGTTCTGCCTTTACTCCATTTTGGCATCAACAGCCCTTTGGCACCCTCCCTTTTCTAGTAACTCTAACAAGGATAGGAAACCACCAGATGACCAGTAAAAAGCAGTATCTCTGCCTGTGCCATGGAGGTGGCTGCCTCAGAACTTTGCCTTTCTTCCCATGGTTTGCAAGGACTGCCTGGTCATTTTCCTTTATAAAGGGTGAATTTCTGGGGCAGTAGAAGAAAGACATGTCTCATGTAGACACTCGCACTCTGCCTAGTCCGGATCTCCACCTGTGGGCTGCTCCCCACTTGCCTGGCCTCACCTGTACCCATACTCAGAGAGGTGTGTGATGCCCAGGGCTGCTGCTGTCCCACTGTCCCTGGCTGGCTGGTTCCTGGCTGGAGCAGTGGGATAGGCCCTGACTGCAGTCCCTGCCCTGCTGCCTCTGGGGAGTCCACAGCCATCTCCAGCTTCAAGGGAGTTCCCCATGCTCATGGTGTTGACACTCAGATGCCTACAAGCAAATACACCTGGTTCTAAGCATCTGCTGGTCCCTTACCTAAAGTAAGAATACAAAAAAGTAAACCAAGCCTCCCAAAGTCAAGTCTCCATTTCTTCTGACAGCCTAACACAGAAACCTGTACTCATCTCTGTTGTTTACCACGAAGTTTGTGTTAATCTTAATTGCACCAGTGAGGATGAGATCTGTCAGACTTTATACTGGTAAGAAAGAGTTTTTCCAATAAGTGCTGCAAATACTGTAATGTGAAATTACCTTACCTGGATTAGGCTGAAGATACTCTATTGTCTTTGCCATTATTTCCATAACTGCCCTGCTGGTAACATCCACTTTCTAAAGGAGAGAGAGTTAAACAAAAAGAAACATGAAAGTTAGACAAAAGGAAGATATTTTTCTCTCTTTTTGTTCTTATAAATTCTTTTTACTCCTCTTATAATTTTCTTTTTATATCTCTGAGAACAGCCCTGGTACAAGAATGGGGATAATACCTGGAAATAACTACAGCACAAGTCCACTATTTTTTATAGTATCTGTTCTCAAGTAAGGCCATTAGTACACAGTACCTTAAGATGTGTTAGGAATTTGATACCACTGATTGTTCTGTGTTGATTCTTTACATCACCCTGGGAACCAGTCATAATAGGGAAAACCTTTTGATAGGACAGTCACCGAAATCTCATTGGAGAATTGGCTGTCTTTGATCTCCCAATAACTGGCAAAACTGAAATCTCATTGGAGAATTGGCTGTCTTTGATCTCCCAATAACTGGCAAAACGAGAGGAAGGCAGATGTCAATGAAAACCAAACACCAATGATAAAATGGGCTGTCTATCTCTTTCAGAGCAAAGTCTGGTAAAATTGAGGTAGGGAAAACTACATAGTCTCAAGAAAACTACATAGTTTCAAGAAAACTATCTGCATGGATGCACTGACCTTTGTTTCCCCCCCTGGCTGACTCCTATACTTAGGAATTTAAAATACTTAGAACTGAACAGCATTACTTTCTTCTACAGTAAGAATTCTTCCTTTCTTAAGAAGCACTCCCTATCCTATCCGCTTCCTAAACCGAATGTAGCAAATTATGCAACTACTCTCCCTCTCAGAATCAGATATCAAATTTTAAAATGCTGCTTTGGCAAATTAGGGGATCCCCATAACCTGTCCTGTACTCTGTATTTACGAAGACACATTGCATTTCTCTGCAGGGTAACTTGTGTCCCACAGAGCGAACTCCTTTACCATAACAGCTAGTTCCTATTTTAAAAAAGAACACCTGAGAAAGGTTGGTTGCAGCATGCTGTGACTGATGTCTTTCCTGCTTCCCGTTGCCACTGCCATCTGCCAGGTCCTGCTCTATGCACAAAGAAGTAGAAGAGGTGTGCCAGACCTGGCTGAATAAGTAGCTTAACTGCCTGGTAGAGAGCCCAGCAACAGCTAGAAGGCTGCAGAGGAGCGTGGGGGTGAGGGAACAGAAGGCCAGGGATGGGCAGAAGGAGCATGGTCACTGCCTGCACAAAAGCTGACAACAGACACAGGGCCAGACAGGGAGTGTGGAGGCAATGGATCAGTTTACTCCATTCCCTTCTCAGCTCTCAGTGCTTGTATCTCCTGGGCTACAAATCCATGCTGCCCACAAGCAGTATGTGGGGCTCACCCCTGGCTGTTACCTTACATCTGTTTTCTGAATATTCATTACCATCTTACAGTGGCTGTGCCTATATTTGTGGGACGTTCAAAGGGAAACAGAGGGCAACGGGAGAAATCAACTCTGCAGCACTTTCTCTGTAAGTAGTACAAAGGATATTGCCCTTCTTTATTTTCCATCCAAGGTTTTTTCCTCACCTCACTATACAAGCGTACAGATAATGTTTTTCTTAAACCGATTTATATATCAGATATGTACCCTACAAATCACCTAGCACTAGCTTGAGTTAGAAGATTTGATAGTACTTTCGAAGTTGAGACTGGAAAAAACCTGCCCCTAACGTTCCTTTTG
The DNA here is from genome assembly GCF_000695815.1 of Acanthisitta chloris. Taxonomy (NCBI): domain Eukaryota; kingdom Metazoa; phylum Chordata; class Aves; order Passeriformes; family Acanthisittidae; genus Acanthisitta; species Acanthisitta chloris. Next base: position 34,144 of record NW_008666760.1, on the reverse strand, counting down.
GCTGAAATATTATCACTGCCAGACACAGCTGTGGCTTTTTTCATTTTTTTTTCCCTCCACTGAAACACAGTGCTACCACTGCCAGCCTCGCCAAGCAGCCTGTTGGGGTGTCAGTCCCATCCACCTGAGGCACTTTGCCAGTGGAGGCTACCTGACAGGATCTCTGATGCTGTGAATGAATATCCCAGTGCCACTCTCAACACACTTCAGCAGATAGCTCTTGCTTCTCTTGACTGATGTTCAAGGAGTTGGGAATTACCAGCACCCTTTGCCACTGAAACAACCATCTTATAGACCGAGTCTCTGTTTTCACAGATCCTCTACAACGGTTTAATTGAAGCTAATTTGTAGCTGACATCAGCCTCAATCTCTGAATGAAACAGTTGCATTGTAGAATGCCATACATTAAATGTGCCTTGGTTAGAAATCAAAGAGAAATAAGAAATGGCAAGTTCAGTCCTGATGAAAAAAAGTTAAGTCTTTCAAAATTACTTGAGTGATTCAGGGACAAAAACTTAAAAATTCCTGTTCCAGAGAGGAAAATGCATGATAATAGTGAATATATGCATCTGTATTTAGACTTACCCTTTCCATTTCTTTGAAGTCATCATCTAGCTTGGTTCCTTCTGCACCTCCTACTTTTTCACTCACTTTCTGCAATTAAAAAAACAACAAACAGATTCAGCAACAATTGAAAAATCTCGCCACGGCATTTTCTTGGAGTAACATTGGTGTTTTTTCTGTAAGTCAGTACAACATTCAGACATATTATTCTTTCCGAAAAACTTATTTCAAACACACTTTCAGTTAAACAATCAGAAATAATATATTACTGCTTAAGCCTCAGAGATGGAATTTTCAATGAAGGATAATAACCACACCTAAGCACGGAGCAATAATAAGCTCCCAAGGCCTGACTCTGGCCACTCAGAAGGCAACAGGCACCCATGGCTGGGAACTCTCAGATACTGACTCAACCCACAGCCAGACCTTCACCTTTAAAAACCAAAAGTTTATAAATAAAAGTGGTAGATAGAGAGACTGATTTAAAAAGAGCCCCTACAGTCACACCACACAAGAGCTTGAGGATCACATGAGTTATATATAAAACACCCAACTGACGTATCTAGAAACTATGAAAGGGAACTGTGGTGTCATGTCTTTAGCAAATACTCTGTTTCTTTTATAAAATGCTCAGTTTGAAAACCAATTGGAAAATTATTTTGTGTTACTGCTTCATTTCCCTGATTCAGTGGAACACATTGAACCACTTTCCCTTTACAGACAGTAATATTGACTGTAGAGATTTGAATTGTAACTGCTATGCAGCACCATTCAAAATGGATTTTTGCAATTGCATTGCCAGTCACAAAGTCTTTTAGTGGTATAATTCCACAACTAATTCAGGTGCATATGATCAGGTGAATGTACAATCTGTCACTGGGATGGTATTTGTCATAAGAAATTAATCAGACACATGACTTTTAACTACTTATTTCAGTGAAGTGACTCTAGCAATAAACCAGGAAAAACAAAAGAAAAATTGCACCTTTTTCCTCTTGGTTTCAACCACTGTGGTAACTCTTACATAGCTCCTTTTTTTTTTTCTTCACTTTGCCAATATTAGCCTCACGATCACCATCAGGAGTCACTCATTTAAGGTGACTAACAAAATATGTACTGAGCTGAGAATTCATTTGCAAAGCTCTGGGTCAAGTACTGTTACAGACAACAGGGGTGAGTCAAAGGAAAGATGAGCTGTGAAGTCTTCAGCCCTCTTGGAGCCAGGAGACTCTTCTTTCAGGATAGTTACACCACAAAGGGGAGGAATGCCCACTGTCCATCGCTCACACACACTAATAAAATCCAAACATTTTAATAATTTTAAATTCACTCCAGTTCACTAAAACAGAGCTGTAAGTGCATCATGGCCAAGCACTTACTAATGCAGGCTGCAATTATCTGCGCAGCTCTGTTTGTTTTCTGTCAGCTTCTTGCAAATTAGTAGCCAAAATAGTGCATTAATGAAACATCATAACTATGAAAAAAACAAGGAACTGTACATATCCCTACTTTCCTGTACAGGAGGGATGTGCATATCCATACAGACCCCCTTATCATTACTCTGGATGCAGACGGGTCTGCATGGCCTGTATTGCTGAACTTGTGCCTTACTGAGATTAGTGAAGTGCCACAGAAAATCAAACACAGTACTGTTAGGAGCAATTCTGAGGTGGAAAAGGGACAGAATCAATGTTCTAAAACATATTGTTCATTTTCAGTTTCATGAATGACTCTTACAAATGGACATCCTACTACAGATGATATGACTAAATCTGCACAGGAGCTTTCTATCACGGATTTCAGGTCCCTGAAAACAACAGTATCTTAATATGCTAGTACTTACATATTTAAAATATATTCTTAATAACTGTAGTTCAACTCTAAAGACACTAAGTACCCAAAAGTAATTAATCTCCCAGCCCTTCTTGGCTGTAGCTTTCCTCTTCATCACTTTGAGCTATTTTCATAGTTGATAAGGATTTGCAAAGACATAGCTTATCATCCCCACAGATGCCCTAAAGGTCCCAATTCACATCTACAAACCACAGCAATTACTTCTTCCCTTCATATCCATCACTCTGTGCTATTGAGGATAGCACAGCCCTGTAGTTTGCCTGAGTGGTCACTGCAAAGTCAAAAAGGCAGGTGAATCCTCTCTTCTAGCATACTTCCAGTTTTTCAGTCACTTTGCCAGTATTAGCCTCACAATCACCATCAGGAGTCACTCACTTAAGGTGACTAACAAAATATGTACTTAGCAGAAAATTCATTTGCAAAGCTCTGGGTCAAGTACTGCTACAGACAACAGGGTTGAGTCAAAGGAGAGAGAGATGAGCTGTGAATTCTTCAGCCCTCCTGAAGCCAGGAGACTTCTTTCACAGGTCCTCAAGGAACAATCTTCACCTCCATTATCCAGACAAAAGTCTGTTTTGGAAAAGCACTGACAGACATCGTGAAAAGAGCAGCTGAACCAAAATCCCACTTTAAATACCGGGTTTTTTTAATTTTTTTTTTGAAGGTCACAGACACTCAAGCAGTCAGAGAGGAGAACTCAAATTAGGAATTCAAATTTAAGGGAAAAACAAAAAGTTAAATCCTCAAAAGTTCTTGCCCCTTAGGGCAGAAGGGGGTAACCTGCTCAAAAGAGTATAACAAACCCCTTTTGCAAGGCCATAATCTAAAGTGGTCAGGTGGGACCAGTGGGCCTGAGAAAGGCAGCCATTTCCAACAGAGCCCACATCTATGTCATCATTGTATTGACTAAATTTAGAGTTATTCTTCAGCTTGTTTATATTCATCACCCAAATCAACTGCTAAAGCATTTCACTAAGGCTACCATTCCATCAATATCTAAGATTGTCAGATTTCATTATCATAGGTTGCGAAGCTATGCCAGTTTACATCAGCTCAAGAACCTCTCTCAAGCTAAAGATATAGGCAGCAGCCAGGAACGTCGCCAGCTACAGCTACAGCTAGCCAGAAACATAGTCTCCTTTTCCGTGTCATTTTAGCATTTTGGTTCTTGCTTTACAATAGAATGAAAAGTAGGCCCTTTAAGTTGTCTTTCAAAATGATCGTACTACATCTCCTCCTAGTCCAGTCATATGGAAACATCAACATCTAATCTGATACCACAGCCAACATTACTTGGATATTTTGAGATTGAGCCCTCTCTTTCTAATATTGACTACCTATTCCATCTTTCCTCCAAACAGCCTTTACAATAAAATTGTCATTAAAATACCAATATATTTTCATGAAAAAGAAAAGATTCAACACACAAACATTTTTGGAGAGGGAGAAGGGATGTCTTCAAAACATTTTTGTGAATTAAATACACACAGACCTTTTCTACCCCAGCAATGTCATATTTTACTGTTGGGATCGCCATATTTTATATGACTGAAAACCAGTGCTATGTGCCTCAGAGCAAATTCCAATTTTATACAGATCCCACTCAGGCAGAACATGAACTTAACATCTGCTGGTCAGAATGGTTTCAGTAGGAACAACAAAATTGGCATGATTCCTACACTTAGGAGAAAAAAAATGAACTTTTCTTTTCCCCTGGCAGTTAATATTAAAAAGACAGTTATTTGGTAAATGCTGACAGGAGCTGGAATATAAGACATAGTGACAGGAATGGGGTTCGGTAGATGGATTTTATGTGAAACAACAAAACTTCCTAGGTTTTAGGTATGAAGCCATTTGTTCAGTTTTTCAAATATTTGTAGAATTAAACCCTTTTTATTTTTTTTTTTTTGTGTATTGCTGTGTCATGATGCAGCATGTCACAGAGGACAAAAGAATGCTTGTGAAGTCACTCTGAATATCCTGAAAATTCCAGTTGCCTTCTTTAGAATACGCTGACGATCACTTGCACTGTATCTATCTCATACAGCAGTCCTCTCTCAATAGGAATCCGATGCTGTCATCTCTCACTACTCACAAGATATTAACGTAAATCAAATGTGCATTAGATAGCTATTCATGAGAATGATCCTCTTCAGTACTATGATGCTGCATTGTACTAGATTTCTGAGCAATTCACAGGTCAAATAACTGCTACTAGAAAACCTTGAACACTATGATATGCCACTATTCAAACTTGAAAATGCAGTAAGATCCAGATTATACTGTGATAGTGGTCACCTGAGATAGCAGCCCTATTAATTTCATGAAATACTAGTTTGGCAGCATGTATAGATGGCAGCTTTGTTTCTATATAGGAGTTGAAAAATAGCTTTAAATAGATACCACCACAACACACTGCCTTTCTCTATGACGCAAATTGAATGTCCTGTTTACACACCGATCATATCACAGTAAGACTGAAAGAGTAGCAGTCTCCTTATTGCATGCATTCATAGTTCCAAATATGTTTCCATAGCATAACTTTGCTGTCCCTAAAAGGAAGGTTGCTGACAGTACAGTCACATCAAATTGTCACACAGTGGAAGGGCTGGTAGAAAGAAAAATGTAATAATATGAAAGCTACAGGAAGCAGTAATGAATGAAGCTTATAAATTCATGATGGAGAAAAGTAATGCTCTCTGTAGATTATGCTCATAAAATGCAAGTCATGCTGTCCATTTCTCATTCCTGATTGCTTAGCGTCTCTTCCACAGGTTTCTATAGTTCTTCAGTGCCATTTTTGACTTTTTGACTTTTGCCTGTCACTAAGGAAGCACAGTGACAGAAGAATCTTCAGGTCTATTATCACAGAACCAAATAATCATAGAATCATCAAGGTTAGAGGAGACCTCTAAGATCACAAAGTCCAACCATTAACCTGTCACTCTGCTGTAACCCCTAAACCCTAAACTGTATCTTCCACTGCCAGATCCAGACCCCTCTTAAGGACTTCTAGGGATATTGACTCCACCACCTCCCTGGATAACCTATTTCAGTGCCTCAATACCCTAATGGTGAAAAAGGTTTTCCTCATGGTGAAAAAGGTTTTCCTAACATCTAACCTGAATCTCCCATGTCTCATCTTATGACCCTTCCCTCTAGTCCTCTCACTGCAGTTATGGCAGGAGAGACCATCCCATACCTCTCTACATCCCCCTGTCAGGTAATGGGAGAGAGCCCCTTGAGCCTCCTCTTCTCAAGGCTAAACAAACCCAACTCCCTCAGCCATTCCTCATATGACATATTTTCCAGAGCTTTTATGAGCCTTGTTGCCCTTTGCTAGACTTGCTCCAGCACTTCAATGTCATTTTTAAAGTGAGTGGCCCAAAACTGAATGCAGTACTTGAGGTGTGGCCTCACCAATGCCAAGTACAGGAGGATGATCATTTTCCGAGTCCTGGTGGCCACACTATTCTTGATATAGGCCAAGATACCATTGACCTTCTTGGCCACCTGGGCATGCTGTTGGCTCATATTGAGCTGGCTGTTTACCAAGCCCCCCAAATCCCTTTAAACAACACTCGTGCCACTCCTCCCCCATCCTGCAACAGTGCATGGGGTTGTTGCACCCCAAGTGCAAGACCTGGCACATCACCTTACTGAACTTCATGCAGTTGTCCTCAGCCCATCAATCAAGTTGGTCCAGGTCTCTCTGTAGATCTTTCCTACCCTCAAGTAAATCAACACTCTCACCCAACTTCATGTTGTCTGCAAATTTACTGAGGGTGCACTTAATCCCCATGTCCAGAACATCAATAAAGATGTTAAATAGGACTGGCCCCAACACTGAGCCCTGGGGAACACCACTAGTGACTAACAGCCAATTGGATTTAGTTCCATTGACCACAAGTCTCTGGGTCCAGCCATCCAGACAGTTTTTTACCCATCAGAGTCCACTCATCCAAGCCACAAGCAGCCAGTTTTTCTAGAACTATGCTGTGGAAGACCATGTCAAATGCCTTGCTGTTGCCTTCCTTTCATGAGCTATGTAGTTCACTTTGTCATAGAAGGAGATCAGATTGGTCAAGCAGGACTTTCATAAATCCATGTTGGTTGGACTTTATCTCCTGATTGCCCTGCACGTGTCATGTGACGATACTCAGCATGATCTCCTCCATGACCTTAAAGGATTATGAATCTTCACACAGGATCTAAAATGCTGTGATGCTTTTTGAGCTTTGAAAACACAAGGAAAACAAAGCTAACTTGCAGAAGAAAATTGTGAGAAGTACACATTTTAATGGATAGAAGTCTGTGTACACATGGTAAAGGTTTGCCAAAGATGTAGGCTTTTCAGAAGGAGAAAACATTTGAAAAATATTTTTATAAAAAAGCACAGTCTGTAACCAAGACCTTTTTTTTATTCTGTCACTTCACATGCTAGAGTAAGACAAAACTGCACCTTGCAGGCTGATATTTCTGTCTGTCTGATCCTGCACAGTTTTGCATTTATGGTATCAGAATTTGTTACCACAGAAAACACATGGCATCTGCCATTTAAATGTATGATCATGGCCCTGGTTCTCTGCAGATTACAAAGCATTGTGGCAAATTGCACTCTCAGCAATAACAGCCAGCAAGAGAGGAGTTTTTCTGCTGATTCAGATAAATTAGAATAAGTACTATAAGAAAATCCCACCTCAAAAACATATGTAACTTAGCTGTATTTAAGAGTTCTCCTCCTTCTTCAATTAGCATCAGAATACAGAATAAAAGAAGGCCTTTTCTAGATTAGTATGGCTATATCTGATCTTCAGAAACATGAATAGGCTGTGGAAAATACCAGTGTTGATTCACAGCACCTTATCCTGTACTGGAAAGGAAATTGACATCTGATTTCAGCTGAGGTAGTGTGATCTTGCTCAAGGTTTTCCAGAACAGCCATCTAGATGAGGGAAGTCCTGATTTACAAGCCAAATGATCCAATATCATTAGCTTTGGAAAGCTTCAGGAAATTCAACAAATGTGATAAATCTCACAAGAAGCCAGAAATGTGTGATTAGCCTTAAATTTACACTGTATTCATTTGTTAGTGAAACTGAGCAAACTCCCCCACTTCCAAGAAACACAACAAATTTCACAAGGAAAGCTTATCACACTCAGCCTCGCATTTAAAATTATTTTAATTTTATTCTATTTTTCTTTTAAAGTGTAAACAACTCATGCACAATAGATTGTCAATAGGGTATCGCATGAAAACGTAGAAAAAGCCACTTCAGTGGTAAAATGAAAACAGGATCCCAGCTTTAGACAGATTTAAGATACAGTAATGGCCAATTACATTTTATTAGTAAACTTCTCGTCTTCAGCTGTAGGGCACAAGGGCTGGCCACACAGACAGCTGGAGCTCAGCAACAGGAACATTTCCCTTACAGAACTGAGGAGAAGCATGGTAACTTCACTGCTACTACAGAAGCTGTAGTGGGTCATGAAGACAGTGTGAAAGGCAAAAGTGAAAAAAATAAACAAGATAGAGATCTAAGAATCTCAAGCAAACTTCATTTTTCATCTCCTGTTTGCACCAAGACTTTGATTATGCCATTGTGGCTTTGCTTTCACCTTGGCAAAATGAAGAAATGTACTTGTGAAGCACATGGGAAAAAGGTTAGCATTAATTTGCACCTGCTACTGCTTGCCATCAGCAGCATATCTAACAGAAATGTTTGTGATGTATTTTGGGTAAGCATCTGCCAGACAAGCCTGAGATTACCTTTTTCTTTTCCCTTCTGTCACTTAGTAGATACATTTAATCAGGAAAGAATATACTCCCTCCCCTGACAGCACTGAAAGCACTTTTTTCCTGCTAGATATCTTTGTTTGCTGGCCTGTTCCACCACAACACTACACTAGCCAGAGGCTGGCTAGCCTTATTCACCCTTAAAAGTTCCCTTGACTCTACTCTTGGATGCAGAATGTCAACAATAAAGTGCACTATTCAAAGATCAGGAAGTAAACTGAATTTTGGAAACTCAAGCAAGGAATGCTATGACTGGACTCTAAAAGGCTTGCCTTCTTCTCTCACAAACCATCTTCTAAATAGCCTTTATATATATATACAATAGCTGGGCCTTGCTAGTCCTCACAGCTGCTGCAAGCAGGGCCCACAGCCCTGTTTAAGAACTCCTCTAACAGTCTGAAGGCAGGTCAGAAAGCCAGGGAAATTGGCTATAGATGTGACATACATAAGACACAGGAGCTGTCAGTGCTAAAGACAAGCCATTGCTAAAGCTTGTCAAGTCATGAATGAAATTCTTTGTGGGATAGGATCTCCAGTAATGCCAGTTTGGAGACAAAGCAAAGTATCTCAGTGGAACTGTTTCTCACCAAGAAGGATACCTAGAGATTAGAATCCCAATCTCCAGCACTGTTATAGGGCAAGAAAAACGCATTGTCAAAGTGTTCCATGTTCTTACTCTCCTCATTTACAATCAATCCCTAATTTTATTTTTTCTCTTTGTTTTTATTTTTTTATTTTCATTTTCAGCCAACAGTGTCAAAGAGGAGGTTAGAGAGTGTTTGGAACAATCCTTTCTTCGACCAATCTGACCTTTTGCTTACTAACTACTAGCAAGGACTACAGAATTCCTGTAACTCCAGCATCATGGAGGGAGTCATTCACATTCAGCACCAGCGCACAATATGAAAGTATGCTGCAAGCTTCTGCATTGACAGGAGTTACTGCAGAGTCTCTGCTGCAATGCCACTGCATTACATTGGAGGCTGTCCTCTGATAAGTGAAATAAAACTGGGTGGGAAAGAGCTGCTGAGGAAGTGTTGGTGTAGTACTGCCCTGTGCTGTACCTCTCTATGGAAAGTCCCTGCCCAGAGACATCCACCATGATAGATGAGGTAGGTACCACTCTATGGCTGACAAAAATTTAAATCAGTGTTATGCATTCCAGTGGCAGAGGTGTGCTGACAGTTGTGACACTGCAGTGTCTCCAGAATAACCAACAGAATTAGTTTCATGCATTTAAACTTATTACTGAAGTCTTGCATGTTTACCAAACACACATTTGAGGAGGCTGGTCTTCTGCAAAGTTTAAGTTCAGCCAGAAAGCTGGTCACAACCCCAGCACCTTTGCAGTTTAGAGTGGCCTTGGGAGCTGGCAAAGAGAAGCTGGCAGAAGCTCAAGAGCTGCCAGAGAGCGGAGGACAGTCAGAACACTGTGTGCTTTAACACTCTCTGGCCCCAGCAGGCCACCAGTATAAGAAAGAGGATAAAGTGGTATTAAAAAGGTGGCTGTGTTAGTTGGAAGACATGCCAATCCCTGTTGTTTTTTGCAGTACAGAAAAGGAGCAGAGAATCTATTCCTATTTGATATTTCTACTTCTGATAACAACAGTACCATGACCCAGTCAGTCCCTTTAGTGGACCTGAGGGCAATAAAATGCCCATGAGATTTTTATTTCTGTGCAAAGGGATCTGGATTCAGACCCACAATCCCTACAAGCTCTCCACACAGCAGTAGTGGGAGCCCTGCCCTACACTGCACTGCCAAAGAGGAAGAGGACATGTGTGCTGTATTTCTCAGAGTGCCAAAAAAAATTGGTAGCTGCCTGTTTCCACAATATAAGTGGTTCATTTAGCTGAGTGGTGATAAGGAAACTCTGAGAGAGGGGCAAAAGTAATACAGGAACACTTTTGGGGGGCTTCTCACTTTCCTGCCTAGAGAGGTGTACAGTATTGGCTTTTTGTCTGGAATGCTATCATTTGCCAGCTCCTGACCTATCACACCATAAATTTTTACCATATTTGCCATAAATAAATACTGTATTTCTATTTGAAAAAGAGAGTGTAAACCATGAAGTGAGATATTCATCTAAACTTTCATACCTCTCTCATATCTGCAAAGCAACTTTTACGACGCTTCAAGGGGAAGATGCTTCCTCTGCGCAGATAGAACTGCAGCTTTAAATTTTGTTGCTCCACTTAAGGCAGGTGAGCTGTGGGCCTTAAAATCATGTACAGAGTCTATGACAATGTGCAGTGTATAAAGAGGCAAAGAGAAAGCAGGGCATGTATCCATCCAACAAGTATCCTAATCTTGAGCCCAGGTATGGCATGCTTATGGATCGTGATCCATCTTATCTCAACTACACACATTAACACATGTTCACTTCATCCACGTAGCTTCTAAATTCAGCAGAAACAGTGATCTCTTCCTTCCCGCTGCTTCACTGGGTATAGGTGGGAGGAAGATTAAACCATCTCATGGATTCTTAAACCATGTCACCTGATTGCTTGCTCTCACCTACTCCATTTCAGCACAAAACTGTGTTTCCTGCTGCAGTGTTTTAAGCTGCCAGCTGGGAGGATGAGTTCACACTCATTCCTCATGAAGAACATTTAGTCCTGGCTACTGATCCAGCTTACATACACTAAATGTCAACTTTGAACACTAGAGTATTTCACAGGCAGGCACAGCAGGTAAATAGTGCTACAGCACAATCTACAGCTTGCTGAAGATCTCCCTAAAACACAGAGTTGAAATATCTGATTAGCATTATGCAAGTAGTGATGAACCATGTACTATTGATTGGTAAATCAGACTCTACAACACATGACTTTGTTAGGCAAATCAACTGTTCATTTTTACAGAACATTAAAGCCTTGGGGGTATTTTGATTTCTTTCTCTCAATACAGGAAATAATTAAAGTTTAGCAAAAAGACATAGGACATACTCAGGCAAAAAAAACAAAGGGGGTGAAGGACACAAAATAACAGCATGAGCAATTTACAGCAATTAAATTCCATGTAAGGCATATTTTAAACTCTACATAATGCACACCTGTCTACATGCCCTCTGCTGAGTGCAAGTCGGTTTGGTCCTCAACACCTGGAAATATGAGAATGCAGGGAACATTCAGAAGCTGCTAGAGGCCAAGAGAACAAAACATGTCTTAAATATGATTCATCGATTTAACAGCTGTACAAACTGTGCCATTGTGAACTTGCCGCTGCTACATTTCAAAGTGTGTTTGCTGGAATCTGTCACTGAATTAATTGTTATCTGCCAAAGACAAGATATTAAAGGAAGTTTGTGAGGAAAAACATGTCTATAAGCTGTTGCTGGTACTGATGTACATTTTATTTCTGGTGTTCCTATTCCACCATGTCTAAAAGATAGTCTACAGAGCACAGCAAAATGTCAGCTCAAACTATCTCCGCATTTTCTTACACTGTTGGCAGTGTTGATAATTTATTAACTACGTAAAAAGCAACTCAAACCCATCCAAGACTTTCAGTTTGATAAGATATAAGAGAAATGTGAAATAAAGCTCTTAAATGCATAGGTTTCCTCTTCTATTTGAAAAAAAAAGACAATCACCTCACATTACAGGGGAAAATACAGCTTTTTCTTCTCCCCATACTGGCAAGCATTAAAATATATTTTAAATTTTAGGAGGTAAGTCTGCATGAGATATTAAAACATGTATGATCCTTTTTGTCGGTCTGCTAATTAAATTTAGTAGAGCACTTATGTTCAAAATTAAATTTACCACAAGCTATTCCGTGGTGATGTAAAAGAAGAAAACAAAACAAAACAATGCATACCAGATGAGGTTTTCACATGTCTAAAATCAAACACTGCAACCACAAATAAAAATAAGGCAATGCTGTACGCAATGCATTTAATCAATGAAACTAATTAGCCTAATTATCCATGTGTTCAGAGTAATTGTCCATTGTGCAGACAACTATGCCACTAAAATGTTCATTACGCACAAACAGTTTTATCCTGGGGAGGTGTGAGGAAAAGTATGTTGGGCTCTGTGATCTTTCATAGCCTCCAGGCCTGTAGTTGGCTGTGAAAGAAATAGAGAGATAGAAATGCTACTAAATACTTCACTGGCTTACTCTGCCTTTGAAGCTGCTTAGCAGTGTACATAGTCTGAGGTAAAATGTAATTCTTGAGAAGTCCTAAATCTTTGACACTGTTGTTTCTTGCTTCAAAATTCTGAGTGTGAATTAGTTTCTGAAAGCAACATGTAAGCAGAAATTAGACACTGAGGTGGTCAGCTTTAAATGTATAAATATGCTTTGCTGGTCTTGAGCTGTCTTAATGCACCTTCCATCTAGAGAAGATCCTAGACTAGATTACACAAAACGTTCACTGACAGGCAGAAGCTCCTAGCATCCATCACAGTACCATCTGCAGGCTGTTGAGTCTATGAGGAGCAGAGATTTTCACTGTTACCTGCTTATGATGGTGCCTCACATACACATAATTTAAAAAAAATATTTTAAACTCCTTTGTCCTCACAGCCTTCTAGAAAGCCACCAAACAATGAAACCCTATATTACAGCTGAAACTGTACCTCTATGGACAGCTGGATACACCACTTCTGCCCATACATGGGTGGATTTGTTACCCCAGTGGCTTTGCAGCATTTTTACATTGAGCTATCTCATTGACCGAGCATGACTTAGCCTAAGTCCTGTAATCACCTGTGATCAGATTTCAGCACATATACATTCTTCCCTGCAGCACATCACTAGAAGAGTGAATTAATGAGCTAGGATCCCAGTCTCTACCACATCTTGGAGTCAGAATGTTTGTGAAGTGCAAATTTTCTCAGCAGAATGGTAGCAAACTAATAAAGGATCAAGCAAAGCAGAAGTGATGGTGTTTAAAACATCTGACCTGCTTAGTGTATGAGGGAAAGGCTGTGGATGTTTTCTACCTGAACTTTAGTAAAGCCTTTGACACCATTTCCCATAGCATTCTCCTGGAGAAACTGGCTTGGACAGGTACACTCTGCTGGCTGGACATCTGGGCCCAGAGAGTAGTGCTGAATGGAATTAAATGCAGTTGGTGGCTGTTCACTGAAAGCTGTTCCCCGAGGCTCAGTATTAGTGCCAGTCCTGTTACTATCTTAATGACCTGGACAAGGGGATCAAGTGCACCCTCAACAAGTTCACAGATGTCATGAGGTTGGGTGGGAGTGTTGCTCTGCTTTTGGTAGGAGGCCTCTGCAGAGGGATCTGGACAGGCTGGGTCAAGGCCAATTGTATCAGGTTTAAGAAGGTGAAGTCCTAGGTCCTGCACCTGTGCCACAACAACCCCAGGCAGTGCTACAGGCTGGGGGAGGAGTGGCTGGAAAGCAGCCTGGGAGGAAAGGAGCTGGGGGGTTCTGGTTGGCAGTGGTTGACCATGAGTTGGCACTGTACCCAGGTGGCCAAAAAAGCCAATGGCATCCTGGCTTGTATCAGAAACAGTGTGGCCAGCAGGACTAGAGAAGGGATCATCCCCCTGTCTTTGGCACTGGGGACACCTCGAGTATTATCAAGCATTGGAACTAGCTGCCTAGGGAAGTGGTTGCAACACCATCCCTTGAGGTATATAAAAGATGTGTATATGGCACTTGGGAACATGGTTTAGTGATGGACTTGGGAGTGCTGGGTTAACAGTTGCACTCATGATCTTAAATATGTTTTCTGACAAATAATTCCAAGATTCTATAACAAATGCTGCATGCTGCTTGAGAGTAATTAATTTTTTATGCTAGTCTTGTCAAGATTCTTCTCATAAGCCTCTGATTCTTAATATACTTCTTCCTTGAATTTTTGAGTCTCTTATGTTAGCAAAATAATTACTGGACTTGATAACATAGTTCTAACCAGATCTCAGAAATACCAGGCCAAAAGACAACAGCAACGTTAGACATTTTCAAAGAAAAATTTCTTAAGAAATGTGATCCTTGCAATGGTTTTACATTTCATTACCATCTATCAGCTGCTGTCAGATACGATATAATACAGTAAGTATTTAACCACTATAGGGAAGTAGTCCACAGTTAAAGCTATTAGTCTTTTGCTTTAAACACTATTTTATTTATTAACAAGAATACACAAATGCTTTGTCTACTCTAGGAAGTCTTTTGCAAAAACACCTCCATTATGGCTAGCAGTACCTTGGCTTCAGTAAGCCTTCAAATGCTGGGGTGCCATTTGGAATGATGCTCCTTCCAAACCTGCTCAGAAGAGGACCTCACTCTGTAAAACCAGGTGGGCCACCTATACCTGGTGTCTCAATGCTGTCAGCAAAGGTGAAATTCAACTAGTTTAACACTTCTGTTAGATAAGCTATAGAAAGGCCAACTTAGACTTGAAGATGGTTGCTGGACTTTAAAATAAGCAGTAGGATAGCGGAAAGATGAATTATACCTACTGCTGTACATGAAAGGCTGGAAAGAAGGAATGAGTGAGAGCATAGCTACACTTTTACTACAAACATCCAAAATATGCAAATGAAAGTACTTTGATCCTCTAAATTAAATGCAAGTGTGGAAGGTCAGAAATTATTCACACAAAATCCAATGCGAGCAAGCACCATGATTGTATGCCCCCTGTTTCCTAGGCACATCACCCTTAACACTTAGCTTTACAGGATAATGCATTAGAGAATCCAAAACAAAGCAAATTTTTTCATTCTCCTTAAAAATGAAGAATGATTTGTGTCTTGAGCTTCTGTATTGACAACAAAAATTTGGTGTGAAATTTGCAGCATAGCTGCTCATCATATAGTTGTTTCCTAATGCAGGCATTACAGTACATAAGAATACAGATGCAGGGGCTTTTTAATAATAAAAATATATAAATATATAATACACACATACAAATGTAAACATGTAAGTTCTAGTATTTCTCTCTTTCACCATTAGCTAATGGCAATTGAAACCCAAGGATTTCACTGGTTCAAAACTGTCTAGAAATGAAACTAGGAAGTATGGAGGCAGATACATCATACTGGGTTTTGCAATATCTCATTTTTCATACTTTGTTTATGCTGAATATGTCACCCACTTTGAAGTTGTGTACACTGCTGGACAATAAACAAGCCATGTTATGAATATGCATGAACCTGTGATTAACATTTCCCCTGTGTCCCAATTTCTTAGCTACTGTGTGAATGATAAGATCGAGAAGAACAAACCATTTTTATATCTTCTCCTTAAAGTATGCATGGCTTGTGATGGGATTTACACATCTGTCATGTTGTGCCTTCTGATTGTGGTCCAAGAATCTCACATCCAGACACCCTCTGCCAATGTAAGCGTGGACAAACACTAAACAACTGGTGCAGAAACAGAAGAAATTCTTGACATACAAGTTTAGCAACACTTTTCAAAAGCCAAAAGAACAGCATACACAAACAACACTGTGAAAATTAGCTTGGTATACACAATCTGACAAATCAAGACAGATTAGAAAAATTGTATGGATACATACAGTAGCAGAGCTCTCAAGACTTACTTTGCACTTTTTACTCTTCAAGCCTTAGGTTCTCCCTTACCAAGATGTGGACCATGACAAGGTGGGCCATGACCCTTTGAATCCTGTCAGTGTTAGAACTTTCAAAAGAGACAGATAGGAAAGCAAGCTGTGGCCTTAGCAGTGGTGGGAAAACAGGCGCCTGGAGAAGACTGCACATCCCAAACATGAAAATGAAAGTACTTTGACCCTCAAATTAAACGCAAATGTGAAAGGTCAGAAATTATTCACACAAAATCCAATACTAGCAAGCACCATGACTGTATGCCTTCTGTTTCCTAGGTACATTATCCTTAACAGTTAGCTTTACAGGATAATGCATTACAGTATACAAAAAAAGAGGCCAAAAAAAGGCCAACTGCATCTCCTTTTACAGATACAAAAATGCACAGGCCAAAGTCTTATTTCTAAGGTAAGAAAGGCTGATCCTGGCTATACACTATCTCCTGCAGTTCACAAACATGAGGCACTGTCTATTGGTGGAGATGCCAGAAAAATCATTACGAGCTCTCATGACCTGGTAGCCACCCAACTATTTGCTTTTATTTCCAATCACTACATACTTCAGTAGAATATGTTCATGCATCAGTTCTGCCACAAGCTACCCTGACTTTGTATTTTTACAGTTTCAGCATCAGTAAAACTGGACTCCTTTGCTGAAATAACCTGGCAGTGCACTCCACTCCTATGAGTGATAACCCATTTTATTAAGTAGAAAGCGGGGGGATGAGAAGGCTTTGCTGCTCTACAGTTTCCATTTCATTCTCAAGCTTATCTTACCACAGCACAGCCACTCTGAGGGATAATGCTACTTTAAATTACTGAGGAAATTGAAGAAAGAATTATTGTACTTAATGCAAAAGAGCATGTAATTTGCTCTTATAACAAATATTTTACTTATCTTTAGAAGTAACTGATAAATTTCTAATTCTTTTATGCTGTATAAAGTTCTTTTGTGAAGTTGGTTTTCCTCCATATCACTTTTTGTTAACATATGAAGTTGCTTCTGTCAAACAGAGCAAAATGAATGGTTAGAATTGTAAATGAGTGCTTCCTTCTCTTATACTGTGGGAGTGTCGGTGAAAGAAACAGCTAAGAAAAAAATTAAAATAAGGACATTATGCCCTGAATGGCTTTATCAACAACAAATTTTACAAGCATCATAAAATTTGGATTTGGAATATTAAATTAACACTAAACAATACCAAGTTCCAATTTTGCTGTCCTGACACAGGAAAAAATCCTGCTTAAAATTCAGAGAAATCTTACCTCTAAAATACTGCAGGATTTGGACCAGATGCACTAAACATACAAGCTGATAGAGCTGTCTATTTCTTGAAATAAGTCTGCTAATGTTTCTATGTCACTGGTCTTTATGTGAAGACTAATATCTACTTTTTCCCCAACTTTTCTCTCTCTTGCATATTGGAACTGTAAGTCTTCCTGGGTAATAGCAGAGTATACATCATCATTCTACTTCAATCTATCAAGACTATATGCTTGCCACTCCCGAGGCACTAGTGCTGAGGAGATGTATACCTTCATTTTGGTAGACAAAATGCAGCAAAACTTTTCAATCATCAAACTGCCAAAGGATATTTCTAAAAACTAAAAACCTCTCACATTCCTCATGAGGCTATAAGGTCTCCTGCAAACTGCAGACAAAAGCAATAAAACTGAAGCTATTATGACACTGGGCACCTCATGTAAGACAATCAAGGAGATGGCTGATCCGAACTGTTCAAACAGCTCAAGTGATACAGCATGACCATGTTTTGTTCTTCACTGCAATCTCTTTTATGCAATAGCTTCTGAATCAGATGCCCTTTGTAAAGTTAGGAACCCACAAGATCAGCAACTTTACTAAGTGCAGAAAGATTTTTATAGTTTAGGGCATAACCAGAAATAGTAACTGCCAATACACTATAAAGTAAATTTAGAGATGTTTAGGAATTTCTCAGAGTTTGCCAATTGGCCAAAAAAACTTCATTTTTGATAGGATTTTACCAGTATCACTATGACCTGAGAAATGTTTTCTCCATGTCAGGAAAAATTCTGTTCCACACTGGACATAGCAAGCGACCCTGTAAGCTCACTCAAAAAGCCTCTTTTACAGAACATAATAAAACATTGGTCTCTGACATCTCACAGCCCTTTCCATTCACTAAAAAAGTTATGACTGCGCAAATTAACATTTAGAGGCAAGTGAAGGGAAGAAGAAGAAATTCACGAAGTAGAGGTGCTCCAAAAGGAGAGGTTAAGATCATCCAGTTCACAGGAGAAATTTGCATGAACAGTACACATCTAAGTAGGCTGCTCTCAGCTTTCACCACAAAACATTATTCATTATCTCAGAATTGTTCTCAGTGTCATGCAACTTAGGAAATTTTCTGTAATCTTGAAAGGCTGTATAGAGCAAGAAAATCATGTTCTTCCTTATTTGATGAATTTGCATCTTACAGTGTTTCTAGGCATTTTGTGATTTTAACACTATCCTATGGAAGATGCCATGATCTGGAGGTTGATGACATATGCATCCATCAACCACTTTTCTTTCATGATATTGACAGTGCTGAGAACTAAGTCAGCAGTTAATATGTGCAGGTTACAAAGTAAGGTAAGAAGGGCAGAAGACAACATTACAAATGCAGAATGTGTGAATCCCTGTGCATGTGTAAATCAAAAAACACCAAGCCTTGTTTGCCTTACCATAGCATCAGGGAGGTTGCATTGGGTGATACCCACTTAAAAAGGTAGCAGAAAGTGCTACAGTAATTAAATACACAAGAGAGAAACAATTTGTTTGTAAGCAAAAATAACAAGGAACATTATCCATGATCCAGGAATTTAATTATATAGCGTTTCTTAATTTAATTACCCATTAAAAATCTATTCATCTATAGCTCTTGAGAAGTTAAATGATCAACCATGCTTGCTTGGGTAAAGGCATTTCAGCACTCATTACAGAATTTGCTACTGCTAAGACACAGCATTCCTTCCTTTCTTTTGTACTTAACCACAAGTTATAAACTATGCATTTAGATTGCACTGTAATGAGATGTTTGAACTACTTCATGGTAGCCTGCTGCACCTAATAAAAGGTTTTGCTTTTAAAACATCAGCTTTTACAAAGGATAAAATAAGAACGATAATTTTCCATTACAACTGTCAGTCTTCCCAATGGAGAAAATGGCAAGGGTTTTCAGACAGGTTTTGATGCTTTGTGGAGACTTGCAACACATGCACCAATGCAGTGCAAAGTATTGCTGTGTTTTATCCCAGGTGGTATTTGTAAACATTTTTAAGGACTAAGTCAGTAAGTGAAACTTCGGTGACTGGACATCCCGCTCTCATGCTTTATTTTCAATTCTATATTCCTAATTATCTCATGGAAATACTTTGAACAACAGAGGCAACAAAACTTGGTGATGTTAAAGTTATTGACAAATTGTGATTGGCATCAAATGCTACCAAAATTGTGATTAGTATCAAACATGTCTTGTTTGACACCACTGAGGCATATGTGTATGGCATAATGCAGCCCACAAGACAAAGATACCCAGCTACCTCTGGGAAAGTTGGCTTATCAACAAGAGCATATCACAGTGCTGTGGAGAGCAAGTGACCTCAGCCTGTTGAGGCAGATGCTAGATGTGATCCCATGAAAGGCAGAAAGGCAAAGGAGTGGAGCAAGCCTGGCAGGCCTTGAAGAGCACCCAGATCACCTCTGAGCACAAGTATGGTCTCCATACTGAGCAGGACAGGGAAGCACACCACGAGTTCAGCTTCTGCGCCATACACAGGAAAGGTGAGTAATGAGAAGTTACCAAAATGAAATATAGGGACCTTGACTGGAAATCCAGAGACTATGCTGGAAGTCTTGAAAGCTCATTTGAAGCCAGAACTGGCAAGGGACATCAAAAAATGCAGGAAGACCTTCAGTCACTGTATTAGAATAAAGAGACAAATGGACACCTCTTGCTGAAAGGGGTGGGAATTATTGCAAGGGGTGTGAATAAGGCCAAGGTTCCTTATGTTGGTGTTCACCTTCACGACACAGTTCAAAGAGGAGAGAAGCTACTGAGAGCTGAAGAGAATAGTAGAATCACAGAATAGTAAAGAGGTTGGAATGGACTTTATAGACCATCTAGTACCAAATCCCTCCTGCCATGGGCAGAGACACCTTCCACTTGACCAGGTTGCACAAGCCTTATCCAAACTGGCCTTGAACACTGCCAGGGTTAGGGTATCCACTATCTCCCTGGGCAACCTGTGCCAGTGTCTCACCACCTTCATCGTAAACAAAATTCTTTCTAGTATTTGACCTAAATTTCCCCTCTTTCTATTTGTACCCATTACTCCTTATCCTATCAATACAGTTCCTTACAAGGAGTCCCCCTCTGGCTTCCCTCTGAGCCTCCTTCAGATACTGGAAGACTGCTCTGAGGTCTCCATGCAACCTTCTCTTCAGCCTGAACAGTCCCAACTTTCTAAGCCTGTCTTCACAGGGAAGGTGCTCCAGTCCTCTTATCAATCTTATGTCCCTCCTCTGAACTTGCTCCAACAGCTCCACATCCTTCTTATGTTGGGACACCAGAACTGTGCACAGTATTCCAGGTGGGGTCTCATGAGGGCAAAGTAGAGTAGAATCACCTCATTTAACCTGCTGGCCACACTACTTTTGATGAAGCCCAGGATTTGGTTGGCTTTCAGGGCTGTGAGTACACACTGCCAGCTCACACTGAGCATTTCATCAACCATCACCCCCAAGTCCTTCTCCTCAGGGCTGCTCTCAATCACTTCTCCGACCAGCCTATAGGATTGTGGTGACCCAAGTGTTGGACTTAGCACTTTGCTTTGTTGAACTTCACGAGGTTTGCACAGACCCACCTCTCAAGCTTGGCAAGATTCCCCTGGATAGCCCATTCCTTCTCTTCAGCATGACAATTACACCACACAGCTTGGGCTCATCAGTGAGCTTGCTGAGGATGTACTGCCCTTGTTGCCGACAAAGATGTTGAACAGTATTGGCCCCAGCACCAACCCCTAAGTGACACCACTCATCTCTGGTCTCCATGTGGACAATGAGTTGTTGACCACAACTCCTTGCATACGGCCATCCAGCCAGTTCTTTATCCACTGAGTGGGCCATCCATCACATCCATGCCTCTCCAATTTACAGAGAGGGATGTCATGCAGGACAGTGGCAAGCATTTTGCATACGTCCAGGTAGATGATGTCAGTTGCTCTGCCCCTATCCACCAGTGCTATGGCCCTGTCACAAAAGGTCATCAAATTTGTCGTGCATGATTTTCCCATATAAAACCATATTGGCTATTATCAATCACCTCTTTGTTTTCCATGTGCCTTAGCATAGTTCCCAGAGGAATCTGCTCCATGATCTTGCCCAGCACAGAGATGAGACTGAATGGTCTGTAGTTCCCTGGGTCTTCCGCTTTCCCCTTTTTAAAAATGGGGGTTATTTTTCCCTTTTTCCAGTCAGCTGTGACTTCACCTGACTGCCATGATTTTTCAAGAATGATGGGTAGCGGCTCAGCGACTTCATCTGCCAGCTCCCTCAAGACTTGTGGATAAATTTCATTAGGTCCCATGGGCTTATGCACATTTGGTTTCCTTAGATGGTGTCCTGGTTCTAGCCAGGACAGGATTAACTTTTGCAGCAGCCAGGAGGGGCACTCTAGCACCCTGGGGTTACTCTATACCACCTCATGTCCTGCAGAGAGAACAGAGTAGGGGTGGGTACACATTTCTGATTTGGACAGTGTGTGGTGTGTGAGGTTGTATGGTGCTGAGTTCCATGTGGTGAGCAATCATGCATGAGTCATTCGCCTGTCTTGTACACTCTGTTATTAGTATAGTTGTTGTTATGGTTCATTTTCTTATTTCATTGCTGTGTCTAGTAAATTGCTCTTATCTCAACCCATTTACTTTTTTTGTGCCCCCAATTCTCCTCTACATTCCTCTGCTGGTGTCAGGGTGGGGAATGAGCAAACAGTGCATAGTGTGGGGTGTTTCAGTGTGAACTCTGAACTGGGGAATACCACTTATAAACAAAAACAGATGGTCATGAACCTGATATTCTCTCACAGTGGGCTTAGGGTCTACATTCTCCCAGTCCCTGCATTTGCCTTTCTTGACTTGCATGGCATGACTAGAGCACTTGTCATTGAAGACTGAGGCACAGAAGTTGTTGAGAAGCTCAGCCTTCACTTTGTCCAAGTCCCTAGGAGAGGGTCCATCCATGGCTCCTGACCAAGCTGGCCAAGGGTGTCTTAGCAAGGATGTGCTGTATCATTTTGGAAAGGTCATGGAAACAGAGAGAACCCCTTGGTGCAGAAGTGCAAATATTGCACCCATGTTCAGACAGGACAGGAAGGCAGATACAGGGAACCACAGTGTCATTTTAGTCCTTAAGAAAATCATACAGCAAGTCCTCGCAGTAGCCATTTCTGACCATAAGGGGAAGGTGGCGATTTGAAGCAGTCAGCATGGATTTATTGAAGAAAAACAATCTGATTACGTTCTGTGGCTGAATGACTAAATCTAGGCATAAAGAAAGGAAAGAAGATGTCATCTATGGTATATTTACTGATACTTTTTGAGATCATACCAGTAATCAGGCTGATACTCTATTGTCTGTGTGAAGAAGTAGGTGAACAAAAAATTGCTCAATCACCAGTCTCACAGGCTCACACAGGCTTCATATTCTACCTGCAGACTAGTAACAACTGGACTTGCTAAAGGGTCTGTCCTGGAATCTCATAATCTGTTCATCACCTTTATCAGGGTCATGGCTGCCTGTGGAAGCAGCTCTAGGTGACAGCCCTGGGTGCTGGTGGATAGTGAGTTGAACCAGGGCCAGGTGTGCCCAGGCAGCAACAGCTGTCAGCCATTCACCCATGGTGGTGTGAGGGTAGTATGGTACCATGAACACAGTGGCACAAGCTAAAACACGAGAGGCTCAGGCTGGAAATAAGGAGAAGCTACTTCTACAGGAGCACAGCCCAGAGGTGGAGCTGGGGCAGATAACTGGACTAAAGACCTCCCAAGGTGTGTCTCTCGTGGACTAGAGCTCCAGCATGCACCAGTATAAGATTTCACCACACTGACAGACAACTGGTTCCTCTGAGTAGGAGCTGCTTAAACTCAGACTTAAGAAGTTGGAGTTTTCCTGAGACTTGCGTTGAAGTAATTTATGGAGCTAAGATTTTGGTTCCCCAAGTGAAACAGGCGTTTTTGTGAGTGTAACTCCTCTTTAAGTTCTGTTGAAATCTGTGCTTCAATTTTTTAGCTATGATCATTGAATCATTTAGATGGGAAAAGACTTCTTAGATGATCAGTCCAACCACAAATCTGACACTGCCAAGTCCACCATTAAACCATGTCCCTAAGTGCCACATCCACGTGTCTCTTAAATATCTCCAGGGCTGGTGACACTACCACTTCCCTGGACAGCCTGTTCTAAAGCCTGATAAACTTTCCAGTGGAGATCTTTTTCCTAATATCCAATCTAAACCTCCCTTGGTGCAAATCATGCCTCTTTCCTCTTGTCCTATTGCTTGCTTCATGGGAGAAGAGACCAAGCGTCACTATGCCACAGCCTCCCTACAGGGAGTGACAAAGTGTCCCCTCAGACTCCTTTTCTCCAGGCTAAACATCCCCAGCTCCCTCAGCTGCTTCTCACAGGACTTGTGCTCCAGACCCTTTACCAATGCTCTTCAGCATCTCAATGACTTTCTTGTTGTGAAGGGCCTAAAACTGAACACAGGATTTGAGGCTAGGTCTCCCAGTGCTGAGTACAGGACGATCCCTTCCCTAATCCCGCTGGCCACACAGTTTCTGATACAAGCCACAATACCAGTGGCCTTCTTGTCCACTTGAGCACACTGCTGGGTCATGTTCAGCTGCCTGTCGACCAGCACCTCCAGGCTTCCCCAGGGACCCCCCCCCCAGCCACTCTGCCACAAGCCTGCAGAGTTCGTCCTCCTTTCTACCCTTTATAAAGATGGGTACAATGTTTCTATTCTTCCAGTCACCTTGGACTTCAGCTGACTGACATCACTTTTCAAATATCATGAAGAGTGTCTTGGTGACCACATCAGCCAATTCCCACAGGACACTGGGATGCATCTCATCAGGTCCCATAGACTTCTCTATGTTCAGGTTCATCAGGTGGTCATGAACTTGACTACTTACAGTGGGAAGCACTTTGCTCCCCCAGTCCTCATCCTGCAGTCCATTCACTCGAGAGGTGTGTGAAGAGAGGTTGCCATTGAAGATTGAGGCCGAAAATGTTGCTGAGTACCTCAACCTTCTCCTCATCCATTGTTACCAGCTTTCTGGCATTGTTCATCAGTGGAGGTACACCTCCTTTTACCTTCTTTTTCTGGTTAAGATACCTGAAGAAGGCCTTCCTGTTATTCTTTGTGTCTCTTGTCAAGTTCAGTTTCACCTTTGCCTTGGCCTTCCTCATCCCATCCCTACACAACTGAACTTTATATTGTTCCCAAGTTACCTGGCCTTGTCTCCACTGTCTGTGCATTTGCTTCTTTCCCTGCAGTTTGACCAGCAGTTTCCTACTCAGTCATGCAGGTCTCTTGCTTTCCTTGTCTGAATTCTTCCTCCTGTGGATTTCTAGCTCTTGTACTCTACGGAAGACTTCTCTAAATATCTGCCAAGTTTGCTCTGCTCTCTTGTCCATGAGGGCAGTCTCTCAAGGGATCCACAGACTATACCCCTGAAGAGCTCATAGTTTGCTTTCTCTAAGTTCCGGGACCTAAATTTACTCCTTACCTGACCCATATCCCTTAGGAGTGCAGTATCAGAATCCCTCAGATACTTTTGTCCCTCTTTACAGGGGCACAGTTACCAGAAAACTGTATGACAGACAGCTCCTCAAAATAACTCTGTGTTTTTCAAATTTAAATTACATAACAAAGATGTACAGCCTGCAATTGCTGTCGTCAATTTAGCCGGCTACTACTGACAACAGGGAGATCTCGTAAGTATTCTTTGACAGATGAGGATAGAGAAGATCTAATTTTCTTGGACAATACCATTGTTATATGAAGCTCTATCTTGGTTACTTTCAAGACACAGCATACTTCATTATTGTCTGACACAGCTATTAGAGACACCTTAAAAGTTTCTGTGTCTGAAGACTGTTTGGGAACCATGCTCCAGCTTCATTTTGCATGGTGCTGTATTTGTACATGAGCAGAGCTAATCCTTCATTTGAAAAATAGTAAGGTGTATCTCTGTACACTGTTTATTTTCAACTAAATCAGCTATATGAACTGTGATGGAGCTATGACTCAGTGAATACTATCTTTAAGCTCTGTTTCATAACCAGGACACAGCTCTTTCCTCATTACAGATGGTGGTAGATATTTTCCTGCTTGGATATGCCACTGATTTATTGCAAGTTCACCACACCGCTAGCATCTAACACTACTAAACTGTAAGGTTTTTAGAACTTTGTAATGCCTATATAAAGATTTGTCAGAGAGTAGCTATAAAACAAAAATTAAAAACAGCAATAAATGCTCAAATGTCATTCTGTAATAGACAATTAAAGAGCATCTGCACACTTTGTGAATGAAAATAATTCTCCCTGGGTTCACCTTTCGCCGAGTTGATGAATGTATGCTACACTGTCACCTCAGTGCTTAATTTTACAACCTGGTTTTTAACTCTACAAAGGCAAACACGTTTGATTTCAAGAGTACTTTTAGAAACCACCTGCTTTTATATGGATATAATTATCCAGGGTTAATAATCTGTCTAGGAAAAATGGCTGAAGTGCATTAGCTTAGATGAAGAGATTGCTGCTGGTCATGATCTGGTGCTATCAACCACATGACATTGCAAAGACTTTCCATGCGCTGATTAATACCCTCAGTGCCCTTGATGCAGCAGAAATTATGTGATCTGAAAACCCAAAGGCCTAGAGATTTTCAGGTCACTGCTACCAGTAACTGACCTGCCAGACACTGCTCTGCTTTTCCTACATGGAAGCCAAAGAAAGATGGAAAGAAAAGAAAGCAGGAAAGGAAAAGGGAAAGGGACAAGGAAAGGGACAAGGAAAGGGACAGGGAAAGGGAAAGGGACAGGGAAAGGGAACCCACTATGGATTATGACTGCACTTCAGCTCCACTTCCTAAAAAAATAAGCAGTTAAAGAAGTTCACTGTAACATACTCTCTTCAGATGCTAAAAAACTCAAGTTAAGTATTGTCTTTGTCAGTTCCCTAAGCAATGTCTCTAGCTAGGTTCATGGACAGTTCTACAATATTCCTCAAGCTATAATATCATTTTACAAATCTTGAACTGTCAGTAAAGTTGTAAATAATATTGTTTCCAAGAAATATGGCCTAAAAATGTATTTTTAAAGAAAGGCAACTAATACCAAGCTAATGAATGATAAAAATTAAAACAACCAAAACAAGATAATTAAAATAGTCCAGAAACAAAAAACTGAAGAGAAATTGCGGGACAGAAAAATAAAACTACTGACAATGGAGCAAAAAAAAAAAGCCAATTCACACAGAAAGGGCTCAGCTATGCAAATATAAAATGGAAAAGGATACCTGAAATTGCAATGTGAGCATGGAGCTATGCAGCTCCTATTCTCACCAGCATAAAAATTACCAATCCAGGTGGTCTGAACATGAGAAAGGAAGGTTCGAGAGTGTGGAAAATGACAACCAGTGGGTTTTAGGTAAGGAGGAAATACAAGCAAAATCTCTGACAGATTAAGAGATTATGCATAATTACCCACATTCTGTGGTTTACATTTCAGCTAAACTGGTCAGAAGACAAAAATTTCTAACACTTTTATTTGCAAGAGACTGGATCAGTATCTTCCTGGGCTGAATTTTACCTCTCTTTATAAACTGAAGGTCTATACTCCAATTTACATTTCAAGACAAAGCTGAATCCACCTTTGTAACAGGCATCAAATGATGTGCGTATTGAGAAAGGATTGGCTCGAATTTGGCCAGATTAATGACAGCAGTAGCTCTAAGCAGCCTGACCTGAGACTTGCAGCACCAAGGACAGGACCCGGTCACACCTGCCTACAGAAAGATGTGTTGCTGATACTTTCAGGAGCTGACACAACACTCTCAAAGCTATGGAGGGGTTTTCTGCAAAGCTGAATCCTTCGTGTGCCCCACACTCCAGTTTTTATTTTGTGACTGAGTTAACGTTTCCAGATATGCACCAGCAAAATTAGAATAATTCTATTAAGTAGAAACTAAATGAGAAAGATGTGTGTTGACATAGACTCTGGAATGAGGATTATTATTAAAAAAATCCCTAGGGCTCTAGACAGGGATAAGGATCTTTTTATGCTATTACAACAGTCACATATAACAGAGTATTTGTTGGAGAAACAGCAATCATTGAAGTTTTTTAACTTCAGACCTAAAAGGAGTAAATACTCTACTAAAATGCTTTATTGTGCTTTTAACTGAACAATTTCCCTCTGTTAATAACAACTTAAAACAAGTTTCAAGTTGTTATTTTCCCTTAGCCTCACACAGACCCTAACCATTTTAAGTTTTTAATCCAAGTAGTATCTAAGGATTATATCCCAGGCAAGGGATTTGGGATATTTAATATGTTTGTTCCTGTTTTAGATTGATCTCCGTGTGCACTAGCTGGCTGTGTAACAGCAAGAAAAGATGTACGTCAATATAATGCTGTCTTTCTGCAGTCCAAATCTTAGGTCTTTTGTGTAGTCAAATTACCAAAGTAAAGCTGTAGTTGCACAGGAAGTAAATTCAAATAAACCATTAGCTAAAACATTTTTGCCTTCGAGTATGTAATGAAATTTACAGTAACAGTCAGTATCTAAAATAGTACAAACTGGTGTTTTTAACACCATCCATTTAGCTCTTTACATGATTCGCAGTATTTATTTTTGAGGTAGAAGGGAACTTTCTCAACAAAAGAAAGCTGAATTTTTGCAAGACCTTGAACTGGTAGATCATTTCAACATCTGCAGTCTCACCTTCATCTAAGCAACCCATTATAACTCATTTCATTTCACAGACTTCCTGCAAGAGGAGTAATTATGCATGCAACAGTTGGGAAACTTCTGGGACAAAGAAACAAGTAGATCTTTTGAAGGGGCATAGACTAGTAATGGACTGAGCTGGGCAAGAGTTCCCCTCAAAAAAGTACAGGATTTCCCCCCTGTCAGTTCAAACCATAAGGAGAATCTCCCTCAAGTAGTTAATGGGGTAAGAGATTTTTTTGTTAAATCATCTTAGCTTTTGCACTATGTATAATGGTCTGACATTTCCCCTCTGATGGTCTTTATTTGATGACAAGTTTAGTGTACTTAACACTAAGGAGGGTCTCATTGCACCACATGCCCTGAAGAAAGCACCTGCAAATTCTGTGCAAATTCATAGGGTTTCAGTTCTGAAAATAAACACTGTGGGTTCCACTTTGCTACATAGATCCAACAGATTGATGGAACAGTAAAGGTCACAGTAAACAATCCATTCACCTTCTGACAGGTAAAAAGATGCCTTTGTAACAACATGATGCAGTGTCTCCCCACATCACATCTACCAATGCCAGTTTTCTGTTCTTAGCATTCTGTTCCAATTCTTTATTATTTAGCTAGTGTCTAATGGCATCTTATTCCTCAAAGCTGAGTAGCTTCAGTTTCGTGGGTACTGAACTCCATTAATTATAATAGAACTTAAGTTTAAAACTTGTTTAGGTATTTAGGCAACTAAATACACAGTTGTGTTTTGCTGTCATTTTCGTAAATCATGTTAGATTTAATGAGAATTAATTGTCTAGCTGTTAGAGTAAGCCTAGCAAATGCTGGCTCACCTATGAATTAACTCAGACAGGGTCAGGTCTACCAACAGGCAGAAACACGTTTACATTGTGTGCAAAAAATGCAAAAGCAAAAAATATATCTCAGCAGTGTAAACAAAAGATTAGAATATGCTTCCTGATAACACCAATCCATTTGTATAGCAAAGAAACTTTGAATCTATAAACAATATTGCTGAATAAAGAACCCACAAAATCCAGTTCATTAGCAAGCCATTTTAATTTATGAAACTGGCCCAGAGGGAACATAACTTGAAAAACAGTGCCTTCATTTTGTAGATGTTGAATCAGGGTATTGATATAATTGTACACTAATATATCACACAAAACAAATTCTTGTGACAAATAGCCAGGAAATTATACTACATTACATTTCGAACACAGTACAGAAAAACTGTCACAGACAGTTTTTTTCAGGGGGCATAATTTCCTACAACAGCCTAGACTGGTAATAGCAGAAGCTTGTTTATAAGCTGTTACGTCACTCTGTGTTCACAGCAACATACCTGGAACTTAAAAGACTGATTAATTCCCTATATCTGGTAAGTTTTATTAATTTCTCTGAGTGAAAACAAGCAGGATAGCAGATTGCTTTGCAGCAGACCAAGAGCATCATTACTTTTAGCTTCACTTACACAATTAATCTTGATACAAGCTGCTGTCTTTCTACTAACCTAATTATCAGTGCTGAGTTATTTAAGCACCTTCAGACAGGTCATTTAATGACCTCAAAAATTCATGTAAGAACATATTCACAGATCCTATGTTATCCTAGGTTACATTAATTGATTTGTTGTATGTCCACCTGTTGCTACAGAAAATCCCAAATCACCCCTTTAACACAGCTTTCCTGAAGTGATTTCTTCAAACATGTAAGCTTCAGTTCAACTAGTAGGTACAATTTTCTGCATTTTTTTTCTGTACATAGTTTATACTGTAATTTCACATTGCTTTTGCAGAATTAGAACCATTGTACTTTCCTAAAGCAGGAAATGAGAAATACAACTCAAATTTGTTCCTACCACTATCTGCAAGAGACAAATAACTGTGAACACAATACATGCAGAAAGTCCTTTGCTTACAGAAACCCACTGTGACAGCTGATGACATAAAAGCTGAGACAGACAAGTCTTTCTTTGTTGTTTTTTTTTTATAGTGTAGATTTTTAGCCTTAAATAATCTTTTCTTTATACCAAACAGACTCTTTCTCCAGGAAATTTTGCATCCCTGTTCTTAACTTACAAAAACTTTTTGACTTCGATTATGGTGATGCTGAATTCTCAGCCCTGAAGAGGCTTTTAATTCTGCTTTTTTTCCTGGAAGAAGTATCTGCTTTTTCATAGGCTCTCTAACATCGCACTGAGCAGAGCACTTTAATCAATTGCAGAGTGCTTTCATGCTGTGGTGCCTATTTGGCACAGTCCTGAGACAGTGATTTGACAGTGTGCTGTTTCTCAGCTCTGTTACTGCAATTCAATATTTGCAAGCCTCAGAATGACCTCCATAAGCTCCAGTTATACATAATGCAGCTCATCAGCTCCTCACCAGGAACAGCAGGTCAACTCTGTTCTCTCTCTTCTGATGAAATTTTGAATTAGTTTTAAGACAAAATCATTGGTTTATGATGTTATCAGTGATGGAGGTTCTACATCTCCCTCACAACTTTGCATGTTTCCATAGGAGTCATATATGCCACAAGAAAATAGGTTATCTATACAAATATATGGCATGTGCTCTTTGCCAAATTCCTTCTTGTTCCCTGCCTGGAGCTTCCCAGGTGTTTTGCTTAGGACACATATCTTCATCAATTGCCATGATCCATGGTGCATTACCACCCTGTCCCCTGACCTCCAAACCTGTTTCTAGGAACTAGAACAAATGCCTCACTGTCCTTCCTCGCAGCAGTCAGGGCCACCATACATGGGCTCAAGGACAGGAGACACCAAGTCTTTGCTACCCCAACAGAGCAAGAACAGAAGGTTCTCATGCTGGTTTCCCTGAGAAGCAGATGCCATCAGACCCTTATAAGGGAGGATGGTTTGTACACTAATCTCCTCCTGTTTGAAAGTCAGTGCCTAATGTTTACATTCAAGTACAGGGGCCACTGCCAGTCAAAACATCACACTTCAAACTGCTGTCAATGCAGCTTAGCCTGTGAGGATACAGGCACGAGTGAACTAATGGTTAACTGGATGTTAGTTCTATGTTAACATGGGGTAAGTATCACAACTACCAGAAATCCAGACACATGAAGAGCATACAAAACAAGTAGTTTATATAACTCATTCTTTTTTGATCCCAAAATGGTTTCATATTGAGCAAGTGGACCTAAGATTCTATAAAATTATTAAGGGGCTGTTGCCTGGATACAGTTTTTTCCCCTATTTCATTCCCAAATGACTTGAAAAAAATCAAGGTTAGTACTGTTCTAGTTGTTCAACTAAAAAGTAAAAATTCCTTAATCTTCAGAGCAATTTAAGACTATGAAGCAATTGTATTAAATTGAAGATATGTATTCTTTAATTTGATAGATTAAAAAATAAATTAATATTATGAATTGTTTATAATAGAATCCAACCATAACTATTTTATCTATAATAATAAAATTTATTTCTAATCAGTTATTTACCGCCGACAACTATCTCTGTCTAGATGTGTATTGCTAAAATGCTGTCTATATAACTGTGTTTTATTGTATTAAATTGAAGATATGTATTCTTTAATTTGATAGATTAAAAAATAAATTAATATTATGAATTGTTTATAATAGAATCCAACCATAACTATTTTATCTATAATAATAAAATTTATTTCTAATCAGTTATTTACCGCCGACAACTATCTCTGTCTAGATGTGTATTGCTAAAATGCTGTCTATATAACTGTGTTTTACTGGTATAAGATAAACTATTTTTTTTTAAGTGGCATGCATAAATGTGTTTCAAGATAATGAAGGATTTATAGACACATTAAAAATACAAGAAATGGCACAATTGAAGTTACTAAATAACTTTAGTTCAGCTCTCTGTACATATGCACTGTGGTATATGAACTTCTACCCTTTTTGTGCAAGCTGCAGTTTCATTATCATTTTCTCATTTGCTATATAGAATGGGCAGTATTAATTTAACAAAAACCTGGGTTTTTGTTTCAGCTCTACTGTGCAATCTCTAGAAATTGCCATACCAGAAAACCATATTTTGTGTAAAGATTAAACTCTTCATAATGTTGTTTTCCAATCATATTAATACCTAAACTGAGTGCTGCAAAACCATGTTGTAGTTCGTTTTTATAAAAACTCCAAGAGATTGCAGAAAACCCTAATTTTTAAAAAATTTTGCAACTTACAGTTCCCGATATTTTTTTCATCTAGCACTTTACAGATTTACAAGAACACCTGATCATAAACACCTTTGGGGTTATGTACAAAGCTTAATCCCTGCTTACAGAATCTTTTTCCAGTGCAGTAGCGACAGGGGCTCCAGAGTTTCACTCAGCCATTCTAGCTGCATTGCTGACTACTGAAGGAGCTCAAGAGAATATCACTCATCTAAATACTGTCATGGTGAGACCCACATATCCTCAAGCCCCTTCAGAAAACATGCCATATTGTAATTCTGAAGTAATTACAGGCAGACATCAAAAGGCATCTGAATTACTCCAACTACAGTGAGAATTAAGCAGTTAAAGATCAGTACAACTCAAATGGGGTTAAAAAAAATGTGCACATCCCAATTAAGCTAAAAAAAAGGAGGCTATTTGCTTGTTTTTCAGATTCACCAGGCTTGTTTCAAATTCACCACTCCTAGATATGATTAAAACTATAAGCTACCATATAGCTTTAACTACAAGACCTACTATTACAGGCATTCACTTAAAAAACTTAAATCTTTAATATTAACTTTATGCAGTACTATATATATGAAAGCAGTATAAATTACATTTTCAAGTTATAACTGCAGCAGATTTACCATTTTCTGACTTCATGTTATTCTCAATTAATGTCAGATTCAAGCCCATAACAGAAATGATGCCTCAGGTGATTCACACTCCTTTCCCCAAGACCTAAGTCAATATGCACAGAACTGCCTATTTGATTTCAGCTACAGAGTTTGCACTAAGCACAGAGGATCATCAACCCCAGAAAACAGAAAAAGAAGAAAAATAGTCAAATAAGAAAAAGAAAGGGAGGAAATGAAGAAATGAAGCAGAATATGAGGAGAAAACAGAAAAGAGAAAGAAATAAAAAAAATCCACAAAACATGCCCTGTTTAATAGACCTTGCTCACACAACAGTGTCTTTATCTACTGTTTGATGGAACAAGCATAGCAGTGACAACTAATTTCCTGAGCTGCAGTTTGTGGCTAATTCGTTGCATAACCTAGAAAAAGTAGTCTTTAATGAAGTCATAAGTATTTTTACCATACACAGTAACATTTAATCCAGTCACATGCACATACACTGTCCAGGCACACAGTGACAGACCTTGTACTGCACCCCCAAGAGTGAAGGTTGTCATGGCTACAGCTGCTTCAAAAGTCTTGACTTCTTATGATTAACATTTTATGTTTAAAAATAGCATTATGACAAAATGTAAGAGAAAAAAAAGTCTCTTGGCATGGTGCTATGCAAGCACATTAAAGCAGAACTATTTTCTTTTTATCTATACCATTTACAGTCACACTATATACAAGAAATACAAACCTTACTTGGATTGCTTTTCAATACATCTCACTCCTTATCGTCCTTAAAAACAGACCATTTCCAAAAGCATGATAGAACACAGGGTAAATTCCATTTTTAATAAAATGCCCCCCAAATTGAAAAATTATCACAATTGAAATAGTTGTCATTGTATGATCTGGTTGTCACTGTATCCTCTGGTCTGTTATATACACAAACACATCTGACTGGTTTTTAATCCATGCTGAGACTTCATGTGAAAGTCTTGCTTAACTAAGAGA
>NW_008666760.1:0-518 GCF_000695815.1 Acanthisitta chloris | reverse complement strand
GGGGGGGGGGGGGCAAGTACAAAAAATATAAAAGAAATAGATTATTCTTCCACAACTGTGTTGCTTTCAATTCATAGAATGGGAGTATTTTATTCTATTTTGGGCATAAGGACTCAGCTCTGCTTACGCAGGATGAGTCATGGGGATCTCTCCCTACTGAAACTGCCAATTCCAGAGCCTTCATTACCTTTTAATGGCATACGTAAAAGCTTGATACTCATTATGGCACTGAGGCACATTACTCCGTCCTAGGACTTGACCCTAATTTACCTTCAACTCTTGTCAATCCACATTTCTTCCTCTTAAAGATATTGATAGGACATACACTGTCAGTAAAAAGAAGATTCAGAGTCTGAGAATTCAATCTCCAGCTGAAGTTCTGTGAGATTCTATCTCCTGTGAAATCAATTAAGTTATACCATTTCTGCATCAGTTGAACTCTGGTAGCTGGAGAGAACCTATCCCACGTTTTTGGTTAAGATGGTTACTATTTATGTCCCTGTTAGGGTTTGGTAGGA
>NW_008666759.1:0-233 GCF_000695815.1 Acanthisitta chloris | reverse complement strand
CACCCAAAGACCTGCTAGCCACCAAGGGACAACTTGAGATAAGCGAAAAAGAGATGAGTCTGTGCTAATTCCAGGCCTGACAGAGGAAAGATCTGGTTGGCACATCCTGATTAACATATCCAAACAAAAATTCCCACTGTGGCAAACTATATATACATATCGCCAGTCAAAGATCACCACAGACAGGCAGTAGCTGTGACCACCAGACACCCACCCTGAGGAAGCATGCAAAT
>NW_008666758.1:0-17396 GCF_000695815.1 Acanthisitta chloris | reverse complement strand
CCCTCCGTCCCTCCCTCTGTCCCTCCCCGCCGGAGCTGCCGCCATGGGCAAGAGCCGCGCCAGGGCTGCCAAGGCTCCCAGCGTGTTCCACATCGCCCGCAGCGGCGCCCTCAAGGCCAAGGCGAAGGGCAAGGCGCGTCCCGTCACCTCCGGGCTCAGCCCTGCTCGGTCCCACCGCTCGCTCCTGCCGCGGGGAAGAGCTCGGGAGTGATTAAGTGGAGCTGCGCTAAGGGCACTGCGCTTCTGCGCACCAGAGTGCAAAGCACGCGATCGCCGCCTGAAAATTAGGCGTGTATGTGGATAGCATCATCTCTGCAGAAAGAGAAGCACGAGGAGTTTGACTAATCTGCAGGCATCAGCCGCGGAAGGCTTCAAGCCGTTGTTTTTGTGGGGTGTCATTCGGGCAGTGTCTGGTAGGACCTCGGCGTGTTCTAGGGAAGGCGACGCTAAGGGAGCATCAGCAGCTCGGTGACTTCACGTTCCGTGGGCTGCGCTTGCAGCGTCGCTGCTGGTGTAATGCAGGGTAGGGTTTAACAGAATGGCTTGGTGCAAACCACCAGGCACAGGTACTACAAGGGATACAGATACTACTCGTGCTCCTTTTCCATCATGTTCCTGATCCCAGCCCCCTTTGCTGGGCTCTCGGCTCTGTTGCCACCGCTCTCCTTGATGCTGGCTCAGGAACTCGTCACCTACTAGGTGATTGATTCATCTTGCTAAATCAGCAGCAAAAGCACTTACAAATGCATTTTGCATTATGTGCCAGGTTGGTGAGTTGAACTAACTTAATTATGAAGCATTTCACTGGGGAAGACCCAGGAAGAGAGAAGCCCTTTCTGATCCACTAGCTGTTGAGTAAAACCGTGTCAGTAAGATCCTGTGAACAGGTCTAGGAGCACACACTGCCATATGTTTTGCTGTTAATTCCTCTTTTCCTCCTGCTTGCACCTTACATTGGCTGTGATGCTCTGCAGATGCTTCCATGAACTGATTTAACACTAAAGCAATAGAAAAGTAAAGAAGCAAAAATAATAGTCATTTTTGTGTCTGGAAAGCAGCACAGCCCAGAGGAGGGAGAGTGGATCATGTAGCTGGGAGCAATCCAGGGGAAGAGGGATGGGGGATGATCTCAGCAAGAGTTTTCCTATTGGTAGCATCTAGTCATTATATGGTATCTCGTCCTCAAATCCTGCCTCCAGCTTGAGATGTGTTCTGCTGAGAGTTCAGCTGTCCATCTAGAAAGGCATGCGGTAATAAAAGTAGAAAGTTAGTGGCTTATTGTTCCCATCAGATGCAGTTGCAGTCTGCTGGACAACAGTTATATAGTTCTAAAAAAAAAAACCCTTCCAGATTTCCTCCTGCAAGCTACAGCCACTTGAGAAAGTAATCTGGTAGACAGACAGGAACGTAACAAACTTTGGAAGTAACAAACTGATGTTGGTGGTGTCACATCTCTTAGTCTAGTGTTTTGTATAATAGAAGAAGAAACAGGTTTAAAAGACATATTCATGAAAACTCAGTAGCTTATTAGGAGTAAAATATTATTCGCTGTGTTTGAAGCTGTATTCTTTAATGCATTAAGTCTTCGACGATTTAGTTATCATTAAGCAGTATAGGAAGATGCTCGGAAAAAGTTGTTAAAATAGGTTTATTCTTTAATAGCTACAAGCTTATTATAACTGTTCAGACAACTTTTGGTATAGATACCCATGTGTCTGGGGTAACGTTGTTAAGAAGTGGGGGGGGGGAACACCTGTGCAATACCAGCAGCATTCAGAACAGAGGAGTGAGAATATGTTAGAGAAGCAGCCCTGCAGGCACCAAGGTCAGCAGAGATGGAGGGGCAGGAGGTGCTCCATGCTCCAGAGCAGAGATTCTCCTGCAGCCTGTGGTGAAGACCATGGTGAGGCTGGCTGTGCCTTGCAGTCCATGGAGGTCCACGGTGGAGCAGATATCCACCTGCAGCCCCCACACCAGAGCAGGTGAGTGCCAAAAGGAGGCTGTGCCACTGTGGGAAGCCCATGCTGGAGCAGGTTTGCTGGCAGGGCTTGTGACCCAGCGGGGGATCCGTGCTGGAGCAGCCTGTTCCTGAAGGACTGCACTCCATGGAAGGGACCCATGCTGGAGCAGTTCGGGAAGAACTGCAGCCTGTGGGAAGGACTCACGCTGGAGAAATACGTGGAGGATTGTCTCCCATGGGAAGGATCCCACACTGAAGCAGGGGCAGAGTGTGAGTTCTTCTTCCACTGAGAAGGAAGAAGCAACAATGTGTGATGAACTGTCTGCAGACCCCATCCCTCTGTACTGCTAGGACAGAGGAGGTAGAGAAGTTGAGCCTTGGGAGAAGGGAGGGAAGATATTCTTAAGACTTGGGTTTACTTCTCATTACCCTACTCTGATTTGATAGGCAATAAGTTCATTTTCCCCAAGTCGAGTCAGTTTTGCCCATGACAGTAAGTGGTGAGTGAACTCTCTCTGCCCTTATCTTGACCCATGAGCCTTTGGTTGTTTTCTCTCCCCTGTACAGCTGAGGAGGGCAGTGATGGAGCAGCTTTGGTGGGCACTGGGTATCTAGCCAGGGTCAGCCCACCAGAGAGGTGAAGGAAGGAACCCTTCCTGGAATTCCAGTGCAGCTAAGAGGAGCTGAGGGCAGGATAGCAGGGCCTGTCCACAGCCTGGCTTTTTCTCTGTGTTCTGTTTCTGGATCACTGTGCTCTCATTCCAATAGAGCAAGTTTGACTGCTTTCATAATTTTAAATTTATTAGTACATGACTAGCTGACATAATTAACAGATAAGCATACTGAAAAGCAATGCTGGAAAATATGCATATAACACTGGCTGTATAATATAGTTGCACAAAAAAGGTGCAATTTCACATGCCAGTGGAATTTCTGTTAAAACTACCAATGTATTTTTTCCCAGATAAACATCAGAAATGCAGAAAAAGTTGCAGCATTAAATAAAGCATTTGCTGAAGTTCAGAAGGAGGTACAGCAGCTATCGAATGGCACCACAGAAGAACCTCAGAACAATCATCAGGTATTTCCCTTTGTGAAAAACTGAGGAGAATGAAAGGAATGTGTGTGTTTAAAGCATTATATTCCGGATCTCAGACTGCAGGCAATTCATGCAGTTGCTTTAAAGCCATAAACCCAGATTAATTAATTGCATTTGTGTGGTAATGCTGAAATCTGATTGGTATGTTCAAATGCTACACAATAAAGTAGTGAGAGAAGAGAGTGGGCAGCCAAGCTGAAGCTTCCAAAACATAATTTTAAATTGCATTGTAGCTGGGGTTTAATTTTTTTAAAAAAGTTAATTCTAGCTCCAGCCCCTTGATTTGAGACTTACATCTCCACATGAATAGACACAGAAAGGATGAACCTGGCTATTCCCTGAGGCACCTGACAGTGCTTTGAAACAAACAGCTCTGCCTCTCTCTGTTCCTGATTCCTAAGCCTTCATATTCCCTCATCAGAAGTACCAATACCTGAAACAGCGATTTTCTGTACGAGAGGTTTTGCCTGTAGTGCTTAGGGTTTAAGACAGTGTTTCACTTGCTCTCTTTTGTCTAGTTTAGTTTTCATGGGGCTACATGCAGTCTTGTGCAAGAATTACTTCACAGAGTTTAACTCCTGACAAGTTTCTCCATATAAACTCTTTATGCTGACTCTTTCTGATGCTCTGGGCAGAGTTTCAGGGAGAAGAATGCAGGGAGCCAGGATGAGGTACAGGCAAATCCATCTCGGCTGCTGGGGAAAGTAGGAGGAGTTTGGAGAAGTGGACAGGAGTTGAGCATTACTTGCTGTGCCTGAGGTGATCAAGTTTCTGTATGGCTGGAAGCGACAAAACAAGTGTCAAATACTTTAAGGAGAGGCTGAGGTGACAGTGCTGCCAGCACGGGATAAAGCTGAGCAAGGATTTCAAGGCAGTTGGTGCTGGCAGCCCTGTCCCTGCTGGCTTGTTAATGCATGCAGCCAGGACTTGGGACTTCACTGCTCCTGTGCTAGTAGGGCTGTACATGACAAAATGCTGAATGTGATCACTCAGGCTGTGACAGTATTTTCTCCAAAGCTGCAAAACTGTTGTGGAGAGCAGTTCTGAACGAAAAGCTTAGCCTATCTTAGTTGGGTCATGCATGTTACATTACTGGCATGACACTTGGTCTTTCTCCTGCAGCATAAAGCATTGTTTGCTTATCTCTAAAGTTCAGTGACTCCTGTAATCCCCCTGAATTATTGATTTATGACTGCAAAATTAGCCTAAATTAAATATATAAAGACAACCTAATCTTCTAGACAATGCCTATTTATTAATTTGTGCTTTTTTCAAGCAGAGTAAAAAGAAGCTGCTTCTTGTTTTAAACTGAAACTTTTTTTTTTCAGGTTTCCACAAATCTAGAAGAGGAACCAGCAAACGTGGATGCTGCCACCAGCCTGTTATCTCAGTTGTAATGCATAATGGACAATGAAGGGATTGCAAAAAATGAAAGATCACAAATACTGATGGCTTTGTTTGCACAATTTTATTAAAAAAATCTTGTTAATATACAAGTATTGGCACACTTTAATACAAACTACAAACAGACCTTTCCTATCATCTAGGAAAGTGGAATGTCAGAAGTCAGTGTGAGAAACTTAAAGTGCTAAAACAGAAGGCACTTCACAAAATTGGTTCACTGAAACAATTTAGCATAACTCAAGTTGACATCCTTCACTTTTCAACTTGGCAGTGAAAGCTTCAAAACTGTTTGAAAGGTTAAAAAAAGCTTCGTGGTAGTAAAGCTTCAAAGAAAATGCTGTTAACTGTGAGCAAGAAACCTAATCTTTTTTTAAAAATTATCACAAGGCTATAAAGTATTTTCATTTTTCTTACTAAAGAAAGTTCCAAATAACTGGATTACATAGGGAACACTCAAGTGAAAAAGTGCCAGAATTTTTTGTAAGAGCCCTTTTTTCTTGTTCTTGAATTTGTGAAGTAGTTAAAGGAAGCAAAAGGAAATACACTCCCAGAGTCAGTGAACTAAGAAGTTATACATTCATTATTCAAATACTTAGGTTATGAAGAAGCCTAGAATGTTACAGTTAGAGGTAGATAAGTAGTCTGGTTGACACAGTATCTAATAATTTAGTATCTGCACATCAAAGAGATCACAGACTCCTTCATTATCATCCAGGTTAAAGTTGTAGTCATCTCCGGGAGTAGGAGAGAGTCGTAAGAGAGGAAAAACTGTAAAGCAGGAATAGTTTAGTTTAAATTAAAACACTTGGAATATCAACCCTATCTCATAATTCAGTATGTTTGTCATCACCAGTGTCAGGGTTAGTCTTAATAATTAAAATAGCCTTGATAATCTGACAAGCACAGTAGGATACATACCATGAACACCTGTACTACATTCAAACTAAGGCAATAAGGGATGTATCTACCATTTTTTTGCTTGGTATTTTAAGTGAGTTTGCTGGAGCGATGGCTTTGGAATAGGGGTTTTAATTTCTCCTTGGGCAGGTTTTGAAAGCTTTCGTCGGGAAGCCATGATTTATATTCCCTTGTCTTGTTACAATTTTGCATATATCAGCCTTCAAATATTTACAAGTCTGGAACTTACCATTACCCCTATTTTACAGAGGGGAAGTAAAGACTAGCAGTTTGCACGTGAACTTTATTTCAAGCATGGACTTGAAGCTATCTTTGTGGGGGAATGCAAGAAGAGAAGCCTCAGGCCTCATGCTGCACCATAGGAACTGTAACCTAGTGTGGATGAGCTGGGCATGCTCTACCTGCTCTAGAAGTGGAAGCTATTTCCATTCTAACCATATATTGGCAGATTGACTAAAAAATCTCATCTTGCCCCTTGGATCTTATAATTGTAGGTGTCTTTTTGGATGAGCCCTGACATTGTCTGCTTGTAGGGCAGATTATTAGCACAGGCTGCTTACAGAGCACAGGGCAAGAGGAACAACACCAGCTGAGTTCGTTCAACTCTTTGCCTGGCACCTCAGTGAAATGGAGTAGAGAGGCAGGGATCATGGGAACTGTGGTTCAGTGCTGCACTCACATGGCCACTGAGGTGCAAGAGCAGAAATGGGTGACATTTGTTCTGTTAGTGTACCACACCTGGCCATGTATCAGTCTGCATGCAGCTATGTAACTATGTTCTGAAATATTTTCTCAAAGCACCTGCAGGAAGCCTTAGGCAGAACCAAATTAAACCAGGGTTTTTTTTGGTGTTGCAGGATATTTTTGTTTATTTGTTTGGCTTTTGTTGTTGCTTTTTGGATTTTTGTTGTTTGTGGTTTTTTGTTTGTGGTTTTTTGTTTTGTTTTGTTTTTTAAGGAAGCACACTAGTCAAGTTGTTCTTTCTTTGTCCCTGGATTAAGGACTGGTGGGTTATTCATGCAGGTAAGTGCTGGTTTGATTAAGGTTATCATATTTTGACTGTTAAATAAAACTGTTGCAGGGAATAGAAAGGGGAGCAAAGATGAGAATGACAGAGGAGGCAACACAGGGGAAAGTAGTTTGATACTGATTCTTGGCATCAAATTTAACAGACACCTTCTAAGTGCTGTTCACACAAAACCCATGCTGCTATTTGTGATTATTAGAAAATATGCAAAATACTTACCATCAGAAGACATGAGTTCATCAATAATATCCCCACTGATATTTCCTGTGAAAGACAGGAGCACATGCTTTATATATCTGTGGGGTTTTTTCAATACATGTTTAGAGAAGTCAACAGATATTCTCTCCATTAAAACACTGAATAGCAAAATACAGTATGGCTCATGCAGTCTAAAATACATCTGGTTTTGTGCCCCTCTGTTTATCCCCCCGATACACTCCTCCCACTGATCTCTTACAAACCTGAAGCCATACATAACATAAAGCTTACTTGGTGGCAGAGAAACTCATTTGTTCAGGATGAGTTTGCTGCTCAGACCTGGCTCAGTGGCTTCATTAGGAGATAAACAGAGGCTTGTCATTTCCTCTGTGTAACTCACGGGTAACTTGGTTACAAAGAAGGCTCAGGAAACTAGTAAAAACATTTAAACACTAACTACTCCTCCCTACCTGTAGGCTCCTCCATCTTTGCAATGTCGAATGAATTTGGCTTGAGAATACAGTTGACATCCAGAGGCAGCAAGCCCTGGTAGTCACTGGAGCTGGCTGAGGCTTGGGCACCATCTCCTGAAAGGCTGGGGTACAGCACCGGGCCTGGAAGGCTGGAATAAGAGGGGGCTGTGGGGGCTGTGCTGTCCTGCTGCACACTGTCATCTGCATGGACAGAAAGGCTCATTACAGACTGTTACAGTAAAACGGAACACACAGCACCTGGCTCTGTCTTTTGAGAAGAACATGGCAAGTGTCTTGGATCAGGTGGGAAGAGTCTCCCCTTTCCAGAGTCACAGGCACAATTATTAATTAAAGGTTAATCAGGACCCCTCAGAAATGCAGTTGTAATACTCATGGTATCTTCTTAAATCTTTTCCTATTACCCTACTATTACTATGAAAAAAACACCCGATATTCAGGCAGTTTCTCCCTGTGGCTATGTGGAAGAAGGTGAGTGACCTTATGACACAAAAGCTGGAACTGGTGCCTGTATTATCAGTCTCATTAAAAGGTACATTATCAAATCATATCCTCTGTCAGAGGTTTGCAATTTCGTTCCATACTGCATTCTGGAGAAGCACCTTAGAATAATTAACAGGATAAGATCCAAAACCTGTTCAGTATAAGATGCTAAGCTATGAGGGAAGAATCTGTTTCACCAGACAGAAGAGGAAAGGCTTCTCTGTAGCCTCCTGAGAGCTGTTAGTAAGCCCATGGAGTAGTTTCTTAGCAGACAGCTGCTATGCCATGCAAATTCATGATCCTTCCTTTATCTACCACCTTTCCTAATAGTTTCTTCTCCTCCTGTTGCCCTCCTCCCCCACCCATTGGAGGTAGGAAAAACCCTGGATCCACCTGATGGTGTGTCCACAACTGATGTTTGCAGTAACTCCAGTCCTTGGTTCAGATCATGATGTTCTGGTGGATTTTGAGGAGCTGTAGCAGGTTTAAGTGGAGCCTCTGGAGCTGCAGGTTGAGATGGGGGCTGTGCAATTTCATCAGGCGGAGGAACCGGAAACACCATGGGCTTGGAGGAGCTTGATTCTTTATTTATAAGCAGCACATGGATAGGTCCTGAACTACTTTTAAGATTGATCTGGTATTTCTTCTGTCCATTCTGTCCCTGTAAAGGTGGTGTATTATGCAAGTTACTGTTCCCTGAGGTCTTGAGACTGTACAGAGTGGTGAAGACTAAGATCAGCTATTTTAGTCCTCAGAAAAATAATTAAAAAAATAAAAATACAACCCAACATCACAGCTGCTAACCTTACCATTGCCTGAACTGATTTCAGCAGAGATGGACAAAGACAGTACCACTGATCAGCTTCATGGTTCTAGCTTTGGATGCTTTAACGGTATTAGACTGTGCTTAGCCTCACTAAAAGTAGCTCGTGAAACTTCTCAGGTGATCAGCCTTCTACAAGCACAGTGGCTATCACGCCTCATACAATGCTCTCTCCCAACTACGTAAACACTAGTTAAATCAAGCACTGCAACAACAACAAAAAAAAAAGTAAAAGATGGACAGAAGTAAGTAATTTGGTCTCCTACTTTAATCTTGCCCATTTTAGCCCTTTGGCTAAAGTGAGAGTGCAGTCTGTTTCTCTAGCCAGTCTAATACTATAAGACTAAACCTAAACTAAATCTAAACTAAACCTACAACTAAATCTAAAAGGCTTTTTTGTAAGAGATCCATTTTAGCAATATAACAGAGAGACTTGACACACAAAAGTCACTGTTGAGTTCTCACAGGAATTCATGACAACTATACATAACTTAGAAAGCTGCAACATTTAAAAGCAAGAAAGAGTAAGAGATGGCAAAGAAACCCCCTAGTGTATCTTGGGTTTAATAGAAGAGAGAATTACCATTAGCCTATATAGATGTACAAAACCCATTTTTTTTCACATCTGGCCTCTCCCTTCTCAACTGAAACAATCCTAGTCCTTTCCCACCCCTCCTCTTGCACATGGATAGAGATAAAACCTCTGCTCTAACATAGCTCTTCTTTTCCACTATTCCTCTAGAACACTTAGGTAAACAAGAAACCAGTACATACCATTTCAGGTTTAGGTACTTGTAACTGTGTACCACAAGGTGCTTGAATTGCTAGAAGTGTATCTCCTGGTTAAATAGCAATTTTTAGGAAAGTGTTAAGTATGTGCATTTTTCTTAAGTCTTGCATGGTATCCACTCAAATGAGATTTGGTAATTCTCTAAAGCCACTTAAAACATGGCATAACTGACCATAAATAAACCTTTGATAGGACTTGCATAGTCCATATAAGATCCAAGTATATTGCATAATATAAATCACAGAATTCCAATACTTAGATCATAGTTGCAAGAACCTTTCCACACAACAGTACAAGGTTTACCATTTCTTCCACCCGTTAGTTAGCGTCCCCAGGTCTTCTAGGTGTATATGTAATGTAAGAAGAAAACATTTAACTGGTTTCTTTTTCCACAGAATCATTAAGGTTGGAAAAGGCCTCCAAGATCACAGAGTCCAACCTTTGACCAATCACCATCTTGTCAACTAGACCACAGGACTAAGTGCCATGTGCAGTCATTTCTTGACCACCTCCAGGGATGGTGACTCCACCACCTCTCTGGGCAGGCCATTCCAATGCTTAACCACCCTTTCCGTGAAGAACTTCTTCCTCATGTCCAATCTGAACCCCCTCTGGCGTGGCTTGAGGCTATGTCCTCTTGTACTTTTGCTAGCTGTCTGGGAGAAGAGACTGACCCCCACCTGGCTACAACCTCCTTTCAGGCAGTTGTAGAGAG
The DNA here is from genome assembly GCF_000695815.1 of Acanthisitta chloris. NCBI lineage: Eukaryota > Metazoa > Chordata > Aves > Passeriformes > Acanthisittidae > Acanthisitta > Acanthisitta chloris. The sequence continues at coordinate 7,488 of NW_008666758.1, read as the reverse complement.
TGATAAGGTTCCCCCCTGAGCTTCCTCTTCTCTGGGCTAAACAACCCCATGTCCTATTTCTGGTTCCACTAATGACCTGAGGCAAGCTGATGCAAAGTAGGAATACCAAAAAAGGCATCCAAAACCAGTACTCCAGCTAAGCTTCCATTCTGCACAATTGGTGACTACAACTAGAAAATGCCAGAACTTGGTATTCATGAACATTATGAGAGGCATCTACCTAGTACTGATCACTGTTGAGTACTTCAAAATACTTGCAGGGAAAAAGCAGGTTAGTTAGCAAGTCATTTTTCAAGAGGAAGATCAGGAAATCCCTCACTTTAGAACAAAAGTCTAGCAGCAACTTACCATTGAAGCAGTTGCAGATATCTTCATGGGTGACATATGAAAACTTAATTTTATGTCAAGGAGCATTTTTCTTAAAGCAACATAAAACCGGTGTTGTCCTTTAAGTTTGTCTAAACTGAACCTAAGTTATAAAGTTATTATTGTTACTCAGAGGTGTAATCAAGGCATTATTTTTGGCTTTCAGAATTGCTAGTTAAAACCAGCAGAGTTCCATTTCATAAAGAAAAGAATAAATTTGTATCTGCAAAGAAAATATAAATAGAAAAAAATAATCCATGTAGCCTGAATGAGAAGAAATTTCTTCTGAAAAAGGAGAACATGTAAAATCTTGTTTTGAAGAATACCATTTACCTCACTAACTTGACACTACAGAATTCAAGTACATATCAGAACTTTGCAGACTTACATAAAAGTACTGCCAGAGGGGACTTCAGAGTTCATCTGCCTTCCCATTCCCCTGCCTCAAGGTAGGATCTACTGTTAAGACATTCCAGACAGATTGCCTCCCTTCTTCTGGGAAACCCCCAGTGATGGACACCCCACCACCTCCCTAGGGGGTCAATTCCAGTGCTAGCTCTCCCAAAGGAAGGCTTCTCCTAACACCTAACTTCCATCTCCTTTGCTACAAAATCCATTTTACAGAAACAGTTTCTGTAGAGCAACTCCCATAATTTTGAAGTCCTTATCACTGGTGCTACAGATAAGAAGGGCACTTTCCTGCTCCCAGTCTCAGGCATCCATTTCGCTCAGTATCTTGCAAGACAGCTAAACGAGAATGCAGCTGGAACTCTGCTCATGGGGTATTTATATGCAGCATTTTTTCCCCCCAGTTTCAAATCCAACAAGCTTCAGGACTTTGCCAACTCAATTTATCTTTGGGTCATGGCTTTATCTTTTCGTAAGAATGAAGGAACACAAAAAATATTCAGGTAAAACCCTGGTAACAAAGTAAAAACTCAAGTGCTGGAAAGCATTATGATTCATTTAAATTAAGACAGCAGGATTATACTATAGACTTAAAAATTGCTGCATCCATATTTTTATACATATGCTAAATTATTTTCACATTACAAATCAGTCACAGAAGTTAAAAAGTCATGTAAATAAGACTTATATCTTCTTTCATTTTGAAGCAAAACCTGAAAATATATTTGCATTACCTTGTTTCTGGATAAAATGGACTACAAAGTGCTCTATCCATTACCTACACTGTAACTGTTGCTTTAATTCTAGTTCCAAGATCAATAAAATTAATTTAAAAGGATATTGGTGGTTTGTAGAATCATCCATGACGTTCTTGATACTTTGCTGAAGCCACAGTTTTTGCTGATCCAATTCTTTTTCTTTGAGCTCTAGATCTTCAATTTCAGCTTCCAGATACCTCAGCCTGTCTATGACTTCTTTTGTGTTGCAGCCAGCACCTACTCCTCTTAAAAAGGTAAAAGACTTCATGAAACTACAAGCAAAAATCCAAAGCAAACACACAGTGATAATGTCTTAATATTATTTTTAGTGCTTTAAAAATCTAGTAATATTCAATATGAAGGAAATGAGCATTTACCCTCCCAGTAGTGTTTTAACAGTAAAATAAAAATTCTTAACTTCAGATAAAATTTAGAATTCCCATCTATGGAAATTTGTTTTCTTTTGGAATGCAGGGGTTTTTTTGCAGTGTTTGAGCAGGTTTGCAGGCCCTTTCTCCTTCCCCTCTAACTCTTCACTTGAGCTTCCACCTTCAGAAACCCAAGGTAAAATAGGCATGGACTACTGGAGGGTACGAATGTGGAGACAGTGTGTCCCAATACCCCTCCCAGATTCATTCAGAATCAATTTTTCAACTAAAACTGCTAGTTATAAAGTAGCACCACAAGTATTCTTAAAGTTTCTCTCCTGTATGTGTTAAACCTGATTTTATGTATCAAGGGCGCAAGTTGAAGGGAAGACAAATACAGTTCATTTGCAACTCCACTGTTATTCTAAAATGTCATATTGCTCATCAATGAGCATAATGTTAATTTTATGGTGCCATATGTAGTGAAGAGAAGTGGAAAGTGGCAATTTTTGTTGCTCTCGAGCGTGTGAAAATATGCAGAATTGACATGGCTTACTTCCACTGAATGCTGTTTTTTGACTTCTTCTCAATGAGATCAATCCCTTCCAGAACATTGGTGATATCATAGATCCTTCTCTTCTGCCTCACAGCAAGTGTATCAGCAGCCTGTCAAGAGAACAAGTATCAGCAACTTGCATGCTGAGAGAAAAGACTGTTAAGCCACTTCCTTGGAAAAATGCCACTTAATGTCCTTCTCAAGGGAGAAGGTTCTGCTCTTCAAGAGCCAGACACTCCATCATGAATTTGAAAGTTCAGCACCTGCAGGAAGTGCTACAAAGCACACAGAGGAGTCACCTCACTGAAGGCCAGTAGGGCATCCCTCGACAGAGTTCATGTGGATTGCAAAGACACTGTTTGGTATCTGGAGCACGTGGCTATTCAACTGCACAGAGGAGCTCGCAATGCTCTTTCTGGAAGGTAGGAAAAAGTAGGGAAGGCAGACAGCAACACCCTGCAGTGGGGCAAGCCTCTGAAGCCAACCACATCCTAAGTTTATCATCCCTTCCACTGACACTCGAGGTGTTGCAGCCTTTGTTTGGATTCCGTGGTGCCAGGATACCAAACGACAGGGCTGCAATTTCACAAAGTGGCTGAAGGGAGAGCTGCAGGACTTCAAACCAGCGTTGTCCTCGCATGAATCCACCTCGCAGCATACAGAGACTCAATCTGTCCTACTGAGTACAACGAGCGGTTTCACAAGCACCAGGACCCCAGTACAGCTCACAGGGAGCTCGGGTGACACTGCTCGCTGCTGACACACTGTCACTCTGGACATCCACTACCGCTAGCCATGCAGTGTGTCCCAGAGCTGCCACAGCTCACCACTCAGCCCAGCACAGTGTCAGGCACAAGGAACTGCTTCATGCCTTAATTCTCTCCATGGTACCTGATGCAAAGACTTAAGATAAAATAAAACTCGAGCTAGTTGTGCCTTCCACACCCTCAACTCTTTGATGCTGAAAAGAAGCTCAAGTTCAAAGAATATTAGCTAAAAGGAGAGAATTCAAAGAGGAGGCTGACTCTGTAGCTACTTGGGACACTTAAATTACAAGGGATTATATGTACTAAACAAAGTATAAGACAAAAAAAAGAGAAGGATAGGTGACAAAGACTTTATATCCCAAATTTGAACTAATGCACAAAGTCAAATAATTTCCACTATAGGAACAAAGCAATATATTTCAGTTTGTCCCACAATCTATTAATGCTTTTCATAAACAGCCTATACAAAGGGTACAAGTTGAGACAACCACAAATAGGAAGGAAAACCAAATCCATTTGCTTAGTCATATATTTTTTTGCCCAGTTTGCTACTATTCAAAGGACAAAATGAAACAATGGGGATTAAAAAAAATACCACCACAAAGTGTTAACATTGCTCCTTCTCCTTGACAGTGATACACCCACTAAACTATTTCTACTGATACCATTAGCAACATTTTATCTGGTATGTCCTTTGAAGCAGTCTGTTAAAATGTTTTCTTACATAACAAAGCAAAATACATACAAATTTACACACACAGTTTAGTTCTCTCCAAGGGAACAGGCTGATCACTTGTATCAGCAGGTATGCATCTACTACCTTACCTGCTATTTTTGCAGCTTACATACACACTGCTTCCAAGAACTGCCAGAGAACCTTAAAAATCTAGAAAGTGACAAAACTGATGCCACCTGCACAGTGTTTAACCAGCATCCCATACATCTCACAGTCTTCACAGGCACAGTTTCTACAAGCTGTTCACATTATTCAGTGCAAGGAATCAACAACACACAGCTGCTACTGAACTTTCTGCTCTTTTCCCATTGATCAACTTACTGACCTAGGACTTAGCCTACTGCTCATGGTTTGAACAATGAAGAAACTGCTCTGGAGACAGATTTCATTTCTTCTTGACATTTTCTGAAAGACCGGCCTGTAAAAAATGTAAAAGCTTTACTAATATTAATGTATTTTCAAACTGTGCTGGTAGGAAGATACCAATGTACATAAACTTGTAGCTATGATACCAAAGCTTAAGCCTTATAAAAAAAAAAGAAAAAGTCACTGATTTTGAGTGCCCAATTTCAAATGTTTCAAATTTGGAGTAACTGCTGTACCCTAAATCCTATTGCATTTTGTATGGCCAAAGCACAGCTCCCGTTAACACCAGCAGCAGAGATTCCCCACTGCTGCAATCAAGTTCCAGAACCCCAGCACAGGGGTTCATTTCACAGGAACATGAACGACACAGCTACATATGTACTTGGCTTGACTAGCCCTGTATATAATTCAATCACCACTACAAAGCTCAACTGCTTAGACAAAGAAATCCAACAAAGAAGTCAAGCTGTGGCCAGTTCCCAAACTAGGAAATCTAATCCAGACATTCACTAGCTTTCTGGTGCTGTCTTGTAATCTAATTATCTTCTAAAAATTTTATGGGGTGTTTCACAGATATTTTAATAAGCAACTGAAAAGTTCCTCCTTGACATTCTAGCAGTTATCAATGTGACACCTTCTGGTAGGTACATGGGTCAGAAATTAGGTTCAGTCCTTCACACAAACCATGCACTAATGACTTCAATAATCAAAAGAGCTTCCTGACACAAATCTCCTCTTGTCAAAAACACTGTTAAAACTCATCATTTCTCATTGTGTCAAGAAAGGGACATCTACAACAACAGCCCTGGTTGGACTCAGCTTCCACATTCCTCTGATTTATTTGTATTCAGAGTTCCTTCATATAATCGTTTTAATGTAAAGCTGCTGATTAATTCCTCCTAGTATCACCTCAGAGTTTGATTAAGCACGCACAAAATCCTGCTCAGAAATAAAACAACCAGCCAGAAAAAGAGCAGTTGAGAGTTTGTGCCCTCACAGGACTTCTTATTTGGTCCCCGTGAGCTGACAAAAGGCAGCAGCAATCATCAACTGCAAATTCGCTGCATTAGCAGAGGAATTCCACAGAGCACCATGGAGAGTCATTACTGAGAAGCTTAACAAAGCACAAGGGCTAGCAACGCCTGCTTGCTCCCCATGTGTCAAAGGAAAGAGGTCCTGTGTGTTCTGAACTGTGCCCCTGCTAGTGACATTTTCTCCCCAAGACGGCTGTCAACAGTTTGGTGTGAGTTTTAAACTGAATGATGTTCTTGTTAATCTGCACCTGAAGTACTGAATATCACTGTGTGCATAAAGGTTAAGGGAATGTAAAATCGAATAGATAATGGTCCTTCTTCTACTGTGGAGCAGAGCAAGTGCAAGGCAGTTGTTACTTGCCCCGACCAAAACATACCTAAAAAAAAGTAGATTATAGAGTACCTGATGTTTCGCACTGATGATCAGAAACACTGCTTAACATTATAACATGGGTGGCATTCTGCTGGCAATAAAGACCATTTAAGAAAACAAGGCAAATCCAACTGTATGCTATGAAGAAAATACACAATATTTTGGGTACCATTTCAGGTGCCCTACCCCTTATTCACTCATCTTGCTCTTTTTTCTCTCTTCCCTGCAATTTGTAGGTTACTGCAGATAGAAGGGAAAGAAAATAAAGTTCCTGTCTCATCCCTTAATTAAGCTTATTCCTGTAACAGATTTGTTTATACAGGGTTATTCAGTGATGGTTATGTCATTATCTGAGAACAGCTGTTTTATTTTAAAGTAACCATTGCAAAATTCAAACTTCAAGTAAAGAAAATTCTCACTTCCACTCCCTCAATTTGTCAGGTGTTACCAGAGAAGTGTCCAGCGCTAAAATATTTCTTACAGACCACTAAACTGTAATTACAGAGCTATTAAATGATCACCAGAAAACTTCCTATGGAACAGATTTGCTTTCTCAATTGCTAAATCACAAGGCCAGAAGTCCACTTATTGCATTTTCTTTCCTAGTGCTGGTTTTGCCACAGAAATGCTAATCAGCAGCACAACATGAGATGATCAATACCAGTCAGCAAGAGACATCTGAAGGTGTTCACTGCATGAACCATTTCTGGTCACCCTGTGTTCCATTTCAGGGCTGTCCTGTTCTTCAGCTCCCTGAGCACCCTGACATAAGACACACATGCCCAGTTGTTCTTATTTTTCCTTGGATATGCTGCTTATTTATGAGAAAATCGATTACAGAAATGTACATTCTGACTCGCTGTTTATGTCAGTACCAACGATTTATGCACTTCACTTACTATTCACTTCCAACAAACTACAACCTGTAATTCAGAAACCAGTCTCCAACAGGTCTTGAGCAGAAATGTCCGTGACTGGTGCAAAGGCCACTTACTTTTCCCTGACTATCAACCCTTCCATTGCCTCTGACTGGGTACCTTTCTCCCTATGGAGAATGAGAAACACTGTTCCATCTTGCTATGTAGCCCAACTTCATAGTTCAACTCAATGCTCTGGCACTTTAAGCCAAGTTCTTTAGCCTGGTATCTTACAAAGTGAGTATGTTATGCTTCTCAGAGTGACCTGGGGCCCCTCTCAGCACATGACAGACAACAAAGTAAGCTGCACAGCAATCCCTGAAATGTGGACAGCTTCCGCCTTACTCAAGAAAGAGACAGTTAAATACTAAGAAGTTAATCAACTTGTTCAGACCACAGCATAACTAAAGGAGGACTATAAACCCCATCAGTTTCCTTCCCCATTGACCCTGAAATTTCACTACTCACAGTAACATCACTTTAGTGCCTCCTCTCTGAACAGGGACGAGGAAAAGATCTCCTGGGGCCCAGGAAGAATCATTAACAAATAGGTCAGTTTTCCAGAAAGGACTTCAAGCTACCAAAGCACCAAGCCAGCCTCTTACTGCACTTTGCCGAACTCTTCAGCACCTCGCCGAGACCTTAACCAGCCAGGCAAAGCAAACCTTTGCCTGGACGCACCGCACATCCCAGCACGCTCCGGGGAACCGGCAGGCAGGACACAATGCCAGGGTCCCTCCTGCACAGAGCGACCTCCCGGCACGGAGACCCGGCCAAGACAGCCTCGTCCCCGGGCGTGGAGAGCTGCAGAGCAGGGTGACCAGGATTTGTCACAGACC
>NW_008666757.1:31767-31985 GCF_000695815.1 Acanthisitta chloris | reverse complement strand
AGCTGGTGGGAGGGGGGATTTAATCCCTCCCTTCCCACCCTGTACTCGCGTTCAGCTCGGAGGGGATACCCCCCTATCTCTTTCCAGGAGGGACCCCCTTGTTCCCCAGGCCCCTTCCAGCAGTGGCTCAAACCCTCATGGGCTAGGCCTAGGTGTTTCTTCTCATGGAAAACCCTCGTGGCTGCAGCTGGTGGGGGGGGGGGTTTTATCAGGGTTTT
>NW_008666757.1:19067-31708 GCF_000695815.1 Acanthisitta chloris | reverse complement strand
GCTCCGCGCCGCCAACTTTTAAGACCAGATTGTGTTTAGCTCTGAGCATTCCCAAAGGCAGCGATGGGAATTGGGACACAACCATGCTGTGGGGAGCTGCCTCCGGGGTGGGGATTTCCCTAGGGAAGGAGCTGGGGGATGGAAGGAGGAAGATGGAGAGTGGATTTGGGGCAGTCCGGGAGTTTTTGGGATGGTTTGTTGTTTTTTTTTCACTATAAAGTAACTGAGTTGTGTGCTGGTACCTTGTAGTGATGGTAACATGTCTGCTTTGGCCGCTTCCAGAGTGGGAATGTTGCCCTGCTTTGTCCGGGAAGAACTGCCCTGCCCTGCAGGGCCATCCCCCTTTCCCCAGGGAGTTCCATCCCGTTTCCCCAGGGCAGGATCTGTGCCTGGCTTTCGTGCTTTTCAGGAAGGACTATGGATAACTGGAGACACATCACTTTGAAAATTTGTTGCACTTTTTTGGCAGAGTCAAGTTGGGCTGTTCTCCTGGTGATCTATCTGCTTGAGAGGGATTGAAGGAATTGCCTCCAGCCATTCCTCAGGAAAGAGATTCAGTGTTCCTGGTGCCCATTAGTGCTTTGCTTTCGTGGCTTCTTTAATAATCAGCTTCTGACAACCATAAAATTCCAGTAAACATAATATAAAAAACTTCAATTTTCCCTCAGTCTCTTTCTTCCTCACCTTCATCACAAGGAAGTTGCTGGCACATATTGAATAAAACCCAGTTTTTCTGGTCTTGCAGGCCTGAACCCACATGAAGTTTATCAGGATTAGCTTTTTTCCTTCCTTTTTTTTTCCTCTTTAAGAGCTGGCTGGTTCAAGAGTAGGTTACTGAACCCTGTGCTGATTCTTTAGATAAAATGCCTCAGCCTGTGCTGCGCATAGAGGTCAGACTTCATCTTCAAAGGGCTTTTCTAGCAGATTGTTGCTTCTAAGTTTAAAAAAAATTGCTTGTAGCACAGGCAGGTGTGGATCAGGAAGCCCTGGGTGTGCTGGCATCTGGGGACAGATGTGACACAGATGTTTTTGGTTAGTGTTATGGGAAATAGACAAATGTTTGCATTCAGGTTTGTAGGGATTTGGAGATTAAAGAACTTGGATGCTGTTGGTTCAGTTTTCCATCTGGTTTGCTCCCTGCTGTTGCCACCCTGGCCTGGGTGGAGGTCCCAGCTGGGGCTGGAAAGCTGCAGGGACAGATCAGCTGGTCTGGGGCCAAGGAGGTTTTCTGCCATCAGACAGAGATTTGGGGCTGAGTTCAGTGTCCTGCAGAACTTCAAGCACTCTGTACTGCTGCAGGAAGTGCATCTTCTTTCTGGGGGGGAGTCATAGGGGGTCACTGCAGCCAAACTATCCATAATTACTGGAAATTCCCATTTATCAGGTTGAACTGCACCAACCACTTAAAACTGTTCTTTTTCCTCTACAGTATTTTCCACTTCTGATGCATTCAAGGAGTTAAGAGGTTCATCCCCCTCTTCAGCTCCCAGCCAGCCCTCCTGGGAGCTGGAAGTCCTAGGATATTTGGTTCTGTATGTAAACTAAGTGTGGTCTCCAGCATCTGGCAGAGCATCAGAGCCTGGGTGGGCTGCAGGCTTGCTCTGCCCAGGAACCCACCTTGGATCATGTTGTTGGGCTCTCTATATCCCTGGAAACTCTGATCCAGTGGCTTGTGACCCACCCTGGGCTTGCAGCAGTGGTGTCTTGGCCACTTTAGGTAGTCCTGAGCATGTGGTGTTGCCTAAGAGGCACCTGGTGAGGAGTGGGTGGTGGTTGGTGATGTTGTGGGGAGTGAAGCTGTGCTAGGAGAGCTCTAGCTGTGACCAGGCCTGGCAGCTGGGCCACAGCACAGCTGCTCCCAGAGGTGACCCAAGGTGGGTTGGGAGCTGAAATAGCTAATCCTGGGCTGGTTTGATCTAGTGCACCCAAGAGCCACCAAAATCTAGTTATTTTAGTTTGGTCAGGTCTAGACAACCCAAAATACGTACACAAATGGAACAGGGCTGCAAAGCTAACTGAGCCTTCCCCTAGCAGGCACTTAGGTCATGTTTCAAAACAATGACTAAGTGCTCTATTTTAACAGATCACTCGTGCAAGTCCAAAATACCCAAATGCAGCACGTTGGTACCTGATAAGAAAGCCTCATTTTCCTGAAATTGGGGCTTTTCTGCCAGTGGTGGTTCCTCAGCAACTTTTTGAACAGTCAGGTGTGTGGTGATGGAGTTTTAATGCAACTCCCACCTGTCCAGCAGCTCCTCTAGTTAGCAGCATGAGTCTTATTAGCTCTTATGTGGATTTTGGTTACAACTGAGCGTTGGCAAAGCACGAGATGCACAGGTATGAGAGAGATTGCCATGGTGGAGTGAAGCTCCAATGGCAGCAACAGTGAACCTTGCAAAGCTAGACAAGGAGAAAACACCTCAAAAGATAATTTTCCTGAGCAGTTTCTTTGTTGCTGTGCTATGTAATGAACTGTTGGCTCCAGAAAACTGGGGCTGTTGCTGCTTCAAACCCTGCAGAACTTGTGGTGTCTGTTTGTGGCAAACATCTTGTTTGAAGGTCACACTTTTGTGGGCTGTGTGTGATGTGTTTGGTTAGGCTGCATCAGTGTGAGATAGAACATGATCCATAAAATCAGGGATAGTGAAGACAAGGCTGCATTATCCTGCTATAAATAATGGCATGCAGATATCTTAGGAGAATGGGATGAACAGGAATGGTTTCGGTTATGGCTGGGGGGAAATCAGGCTAATGCTAATTTACAGTCACACTGGTATTCCCAGGAGTCCTCATGTGCTCTGCACGTGTGTGCTCTGCCTTCCTTGGGTACAGAGTGGCTGTCCCCAGGTGCCACCAGGCTCGTGCAGGCTGGGAGTTGTCACAGCCAGCACCGGGAGACTGGTGAGCTGGTGACAGCCTTGGGCTGGGCATGAGGGCAAACCTTGCACCTCCAGGACTGGGGGCACTTCTGGGCCTGCAGGACAAGAAAGACATTGAGGGGCTGGAGAGTGTCCAGGTAAAGGAATGGAGCTGGGGATGGTGCTGGAGCACCAGGAGCAGCTGAAGGAGCTGGGAAGGCTCAGTCTGGAGAAAAGGCGGCTCAGGGAGAACCTTCTGCTCTCTTCAACTCCTGCCGGGAGGTGCAGCCAGGTGGGGTCAGGCTCTGCTCCCAGGGAACAAGGGACAGGACAGGAGGAAACAGCCTCTTGCACCAGGAGAGGTTTAGTTTGGATATTAGGGAAAATTTCTTCCTGGAAAGGGCTGTCCAGGGCAGTTGTGGATTCCCCTTCCCTGGGGGGATTTAACAGCAATGTGGATGTGGCACTTGGGGCATGGTTAGTGGTGGCCTTGGCAGTGCTGGGGAATGGTTGGGCTCGATCTTAGAGAGCTCTTCGAACTTAACCAATTCCCATGATTCCCACAGCTGGCCCTGCAGCAGGATTCATCTTGTTGCTGGGAATTTTGACCAGGATGTTCCTGTGGAGGTCACAGCACAACTGCTCTGGGTCAGAGCTGAGCTGGGACACCTGTGTCCTCCCCTGACTGCTGCCAGGGGATGGTGGAAGTTGTGTTTGTATGAAACCGACTTGACTTTCATGGGAGTTTAATTAAAGCAAAGCTTTTGCTTACAAATTATCTTCCTTTGTGTATCTGGTGGGAAGCTGTTGGTGTTGTCCCTCTTGAATTCCTTTGCATCCTGGAATTCTTGTATATATACAGTATTTTATAGGGTGAAAACCCCAGAACTCTGTGCAGCAGCATTCCAGCTTCAAAATCCTGAGTTCTAAACCTTTAGAGCCTAGTGAAAAGGCAATTTGCAACAACTGTTGTGAGTTGCTCTAAAGGTCCTTCCAACCAAACTGTTCCATGACTCCAAGGATGCCTTCTCCCAGGTCTGATATTTATCCTGGTTTCCGGTCAGACAAGCCCAGGGAATGCAGGAGAACTTCTGGAGTGGAGGCAAAGCTCAGGGGCAGGTTCACACCCAGTGAAGTGCTGCAAGTCTAGTGCCCAAGTGTACACTTTACAGATTCAACTGGTTGGAAAAGTGGAGGTATTTATTGAGCACATGAGGCCTCTGGGCCCAGGGGGATGTGTTTAAGGAGGTGTGGGTTCAGTGCTCCTTTCCTTCGGCTTAGGTTGAAAAAACAGGATTGTTGTGACTGGAGCAGCTAAAACTTCCTTGTGTGTCTCGCCCAGAGAGATAATGAGTCATGTGTGGCCATGGCTGAGCAGCTATGGACAATCCCAGCTCATTATCTAGATGTCTGATTTGGCTCCTGAGCACTGAGTTTCCAGGATTTAATTTTCTTTCCTGGGGTTTCATTACCTTTTTTAGGGCTGAACTGATCTTTTGTCAGGGATTTTGAAGGTATGTGGTGCAGCCTGCTAGGAAAATGTCTGCAGCCTGGGGACAAAGCCCATTTTTGTGTGCCTTCCTTTCATCCCGGGCCTCTCCAGGAGATGCTGCTCCATGGCCATGAATGCCAATAGATCCTGTGTATAGACACATTCCTGCAGTGCTGCAGCCTTGGCAGGAGCACTGGCAGCTGAGGAAAAGCAGACAGGAAAGGTCATGTCTGTTTAGTTTAAGTCTGCTCAATTCTTCTTTGTAAGAGCTGTAACTGTAGCTGAATGGGCCAAAGTGGCAGGAATGGAGTGTTCCCAGGCAGGAATGTTGGTGCCAAGGGCCTGAGGTGCCTGAGAACCCTCTGAGGTGGTTTTTTTCCCCTCTTCTCACTGCATCACTTCTAAACTAAGTTAACTTGGGAGAGATTCATCAAAGAACTCTGTGCCTTGTGGCCTAGGTGCTGAGGACACTCCTCTCACTGTTCCCTTGTCCTGTTGTGTTGATGCTGAGTTTAAACATGATCTGAGTACTTTCCCCAGCAATGGTCCTGCTGCCTCCCTGCCCTCTGCAAGGGAAAAGCATTAAACAGGAAGTCTTTTCCTTAGTAAATAGCATTTATGGCCTTTGAAGTCAGGTTGTAACTCTGTGATAGCCTGGGAAAGGCTTTGAAGGGCTCAAGGTGTCTGTGTGCTGCGTGTCTCAGCCTGGGGCGGGGCCCAGGACTTGGTGCTGCTATTCACATGCAGATGAAATTCTTTACATATCTGAGCATTGACTGTTTCTTATCTGTGTGTGATTTGAGGAGTTTCAGGCTTGGGAGAAAAGCTGCTGGGTAACAACAGGCCTCCCTGCTCCTTTAGAGCTCTGTTTGCAGGGATTTCATACCTGGGCTGGGTGTTGCAGCAAATGCATTTCATCCCAGTGGATGACAGAGGATAACTTGGAAGAAGATTAGACTGTCTATGGCAATTAGTAAATCACTTCTAACTCCTTTTCCCCCCCCCTTCTTTTAAATAAAATACTCCTGAATATATATTTCTGCATTTATGGAACTCTCCTAGTACTCACCTCATCTGCATTAGCTGCTGCTGTTGCATATGTATGTGAATGATGATCATTTATTCACTTCTCCCTGCAAGTATAGTTGTGTCTCCTGTGATTTTCTTGCTTTGTGACTTGCCTGGGGCTGAGACATAAGATCCCTTATCTACAAGAGCAAGGCTGTTCCCCAGAAGCCCTTTGGCTGGTGTTGGGAGCGGGAGAACCTCCCCTGTGCTCTCAGCTCTGAAGGTTCTTGGCACTGCTGCTCCTGAGGCTCCTTGAGAATGGATTTATTGGAGAAAATCTCCAGCTTGGGCTGCTCTGAAGAGGCTTTTTTTGGCTGCAAAAGTAGCACTGGAGAACAAACCTTGAGGGAAAAACACAACCAGCCACCCCCTGACATGAGTGTGCACACAGGAATACTTCAAGGCCTCATCTGGACTTGCTCCAAGAGTTCCATGTCCTTCTTATGCTGAGGACACCAGAACTGTGTGTAGTATTCCAGGTGGGGTCTCACAAGAGCAGAGTAGAAGGGAAGAATCACCTCTCTTGACCTGCTGCCCACACTGTGTGGATGCAGCCCAGGATTCAAATGGCTTTCTGAAGTGAGCTCACACTGCAGCTCATGGTGAGCTTCTCATCCACTGGCAATATATATACATACACACACATATATGTGTATACAGATCTAAATAATATGCACCAATATATGTTTATATATGTCTATATGATGTCATGATGGTTACATGATGTATATGCACATATACAAATATGTACACATATATACACATACCTGTACATATACAGATATATACATATAGACACACACACATACATGTCTATGAAATAAGGGTCTGTGTGATGCTATCGAGGTTGTGGCTGTTCCAGCCGGGAAAGCTGAGTCTGTTCGTGCTAAATTAGCTTGTTTATTCCTGCCCTGCAGCCGCTTAGAGTAATGAAGCAGAAGCCCTTTGTGTGTGCTCGCTGGGAAGTGCTGGCTGGCCCAGAAGGGGGTAATTGAGTAGAAAAGCATTGGGCTCTCGGGGCAGGGAGAAGTTAACTCCTCCCGAGCTCTGGGAGATTCAGCCTTTAATCAATGTGGACACAATGCAATTGAGAGTTTCCAAAGGGCTTGTTTATGGTGTAGGCGAAAGGGTTGGTGGTTAATGCAAATGCTCTAGGGGCTCGACATGAGAAGGTGCTAAGGGGCAGCTGAGAGGAGGAAGGGATGTCTTGAGGGTTCAGCACAGGAGCTTTTAAAAGATTATCTGAATTTACTGACATGAAAACACTGAGCATTGATGGCTCTTACCCAAATCTACACATACTGGCCTGTTTCACAACAATATTCCTGAGCTTCCCGACCAGCTGCAGTTTCAGCTGTGGTTACTGAGCTCTCCATCAAGGCATGATGAAGGAAGCAACATTTGTTTCAGGGTTTTATGCACTTAGAGCATGTCTTGAGTGTTCTGTAGCCCTGGGCTTGCAGCTTCATTTTATCATATCATAAATCAAATATGCTGAAAAATTGAGCTTATGTATCTCCCAGTCATTTTTTTAACCTAAAGTCTAAAACCAGAGAAGTAGTGTATTTTGTTTTTTCCTCTGAGGACTAGCTCCTGAGTTGAGCTCAAGTTTCTAAGTTAAGGTTCTAAGTTAGTTAAGCCTAAAATTCGAAGTTAAGGATCTTGTGTTCTGCTAAGCTGGTGGGATCAGGCCCCAAGTGTTCTGCTATGACCTCCTGGCTGAATGAAAAATAGGGAATTCTATGCAGGAGTTTCTTCACCCTGAGACAGGTGAGACACAGCTCTGCAGTCCATGAGAAGCCCTCCCTGGCCAGTGGTGGCCACACTCCTGGATGTGCCTGGCTCTTTAGGGGCTCACTGGCTAACACCATCCCAGAGTCACTGTGATCATATTACAGGATCTGCTGTGCCTCTGTAGTTTGGGATGTCTTGGGGCTTCTGCAGTGAGCCAGGCACCTCCAGAGGCTCTGCTGGAGGAGATGCAGAGTTGTCTGCCCTGTTCCCCAGCAGTACATGCTGGTTGCTCCATATCTTTAAGGTAAATGTGTTTATAGTATCCATGCTGGAGAGGGACAATCCACAGGAACTGGAGTGATAGGACAAGGAGTAATGGATTCAGACTGAAAGAGGGGAGGTTTAGGTTGGATATTGGGAAGGAATTCTTCCCTGTGAGGATGATGAGACACTGGCACAGATTGTCCAGAGAAGCTGTGGCTACCCCATCCCTGGGAGGGTTCCCAGCCAGGTTGGATGGGTCTTGAAGCAACCTGGGCTAGTGGAAGGTGTCCCTGCCCATGGCAGGAGGTAGAATGGGAAGAGCTTTAAGATCTTTCCAAGCCGAACCAGTCTGATCCTGTGCCAGTGTTAGCAGCTCCAGCAGCCTCATGCCTGTGGCTTCTAGCATCTGGCACTGCTGGTGACAAATCCCTTGGCACAAGGGGTCTCTACTGGGGTTGTCACACTGCCTCATGGCTGCTCCTGCCTCCTGGAGCCAGGACTCCTTCTCAGAGGCTCCCTGGGCAGCCCCAGCCCTGGCTCACAGGGAGAGCCACACTCCTGCCTTCCTTCTGCCAAACCTTACTCCAAACAGCACCTGCATCCCTGCAGCTCTTCACAGCAGCAGCCTAAGCACAGGCTGAGGCTTATGCACTGTATTATGCACCCAGAGCTGTTGAATTATTTACAGGCTGACATATATGGTGGAATCCATCAGGCTGAAGCATCCAGCAGCACACAGGCAGCAGGGCCCAGAGCAGCCGCTTGGCACCACAGCACAGCCCAAATCCCTCGGTGAAGCTTTGTTTTGCATAGCACTTTGTAATGCTGTTAGTTGACTTGGCTGCAGCTTCACAAAGCATTTTTTTCCCCTTGGTTCAACGCTCACTTGAATCTAATGGGCCAGAAGCCAAAGGAGTAATGGAAGCCAAGTATAGACATTTGTTTGGTGCATTCCCGACAAGGAATATACGTAGTAATTGTCTCTTGCTCCTCAAAGCTGGAAGTTTGGCAGGGGGGAGGCTGTAGGGAGGATGCCAAGTGTTTCAAATCCTAATCAGGCAGTGATGAAAACATGTATTTATGGTTATAATGAGCTGCATCAAAGCAAGAAACATTGAGCTGCTCTGGAGAGGGAACAATGTCTCTTAATTCTGAAATACCGACTCCGAAATCACACGGAGTCTGTCAGAGTTAAAAGCTCAGAGAGCTTGGCTGGAATGTCTGGCTTGTTTCACAACAATATTCCTGAGCTTCCCTTCCAGCTGCAGTATCAGCTGTGGTTACTGAGCTCTCCATCAAGGCATGATGAAGGAAGCAACATTTGTTGCAGGGTTTTATGCACTTATGGCATGTCATGAGTGTTTTGTAGCTCTGGACTTGCATATTCATTTCTGGTTGTTGAATGCTTTGTTTTATCTTATTTTGCTGTTTCTTTCTGGCATATTTAGGCTGGATATTAAGAGAAGTTCCTCCCCCAGACAGTAGCTGGGCTCTGGAAAAAAACCCTGGTGTTTTGAGTGCATTTTAGCCTGTTGGGAAGGAGGAGCCAAGGTTGGATATCAGGGAAAGGTTCTTCCCCCAAGAGAGTGTCTGGCAGTGGTCACAGGTTAGGATTGTTGGGGTGTCCTGTGCAGGAACTTGATGATCCTTGTGGGTCCCTTCCAGCTCAGGGGATTCCATGATTCTGATACCAATAACTTGGGGGTTTTGGGGGTTGTTTTAACATATGAGCTTTGTGCAGTGAAGGTTTGGGATGCATCAGTGCAATATATCCACCATGCACTTGGGCTGTGGATTGAGAGCAAGAGCAGTGATGAACCTGGGAGCATTCATGGACTCATGTCAATTGGGAAAGCCCTTTAAGTTCAAGTCCAACCACCAACCCATCCCAGCCCCACCTGCTTAAGCAAACCCTTATGCCAACAGCACTGTGACTTTGCAGCTGGGAGAGACTCAGTGCTGGCAAAAATGCAGTTTATAAAGAGCTGCTTTGAACCTCCTCCTGACTCCTGTTGAGTCACTCTCCCTGCCCGTGGGAAGGAGCAACGACGTCATCTCTGTGACGAGGTGGCACGTTGGGGAAGGAGCTCCACAGGGCTCCTGGCTGGGATCCCAACCGCTCCAGAGCTGCTGGGATGATCCTGCTGTGCCCAAATTACAAGGGAGGCAGGGCTGAATCATATGGGTGTAGCAGCACACATGGAGCTGGGGGACCTGGGGCTGGGGGGATGTCACTGAGCTTGGTGTTGCTTGGACTATTGGGAGTTTGTAGGTTGTTGGTGCTGCTGCTAGAGTGTTCTGGTGGGCTGGGATCTGTAAGAGAAACCCTGGGCTGGCAGAATGAGGGTGGTGACAACATGAAGATCACCTTCTGCAGGAGCCCATGGGTTGGGCAGCTTCTCCCCTGCTTCACATGACCACTTCAGTGGCCTTTCTCTGAGGACTGTGACATCAAGTGTCTGTTGTTCAATACCTCTAAATATTTCTTATTCTGTACAGCTAAAAGTGCCTTATTCTATGTGATGCTGCTCTTTTAATCCATGTTATAGGAACATTTCAATGCTTAGCACCTGCACTGGAGCATTTTTCACCTTAGCTTCAATTTGCACTTAATGTTTTGACTTTCAAGCCTGATTTTAATTTTCAATAGGGCTTTGATAGTTCATGGCTCAAATAGATGATATTTCACAAATTTTTACTGCATAACTTTAATTTCTTCAAGTTCTGGTGGAAATAGACAGCAAGAAAACCAATTTAACAGCTTAAAAACCCAAACTGCTTCCCGAAATCTGTGAAGAGAATTCGTTGCAGCATGTCCAGTGGTACCTTTTGGTAATCCTTCAGAAAATGGGACAGTTCTGGTTCAATTGGAGTGAAACTTGTCAACGTGTTGAGTTGGCTATTGTGCCAAACCCGTACTTCTTTCTATGACAAAAGGGCACCAGGTCTATAAGGGACAGGAATTATTGACCATTTGGACTTCCCAACCCATGGAAGCCTCTTGGATTGTACTGGGGACATGAGGAACTGGAGCAGCCCCAGCACTGCTGGTTTCTGTGGTTTGCCAGTTCTGGGATGTCTTAAGACATTCCAAATGGTAGTGGAACCAGGGCAGAACCACAGTTGTAAGAAGTCTTTGAGCATTAGAAATGTGTTTGAGTTTTTAAAAGACTTGCCCTTGGAGTTGTTGCATCCCTAGCAGGGACCTTTGGAGCATCACTGTGGTGCCTACCTCACCCTGTGTGCCCCATGGAGGGAGTTGAGATTGCTCCCACAGCAGCTTTGAAAACAGAACATGTTGGTGATGGCCCTGGGATGGGTTAGATGCCAAGAGGTGCTGCTCTCCCTTTATTAAGGATCCTTAAAGACACTGTGAGAATCACAGACTGGGTTGGGAGGGACCTTAAAGCTCATTTTGTTCCACCCCCTGCCATGGGCAGGGAAACCTTCCACCAGCCCAGGTTGCTCCAAGCTTCAGCAGGGAGAAGGGCCTGAGGGAACATGTGGCCTTGCATGGTTCAAATCACTACAGTAAGTCCAGCCCTGTAGGACTGTGAGGTTTAGGATTAGTTCGTCCATCCAGCCTTGATTTGGGCACATGCTTTGCTTGAGTGAGCACATGGCAAGGAGCACAGGAGAAGATTTCAGTGCATCTCAGGAGGATTTTGGTGTGACTGAGGTATCTGAGACTGAACTGGCAGATTTCAGCTGCTTCAGCTAATCCTAATTTGATCCCACTACAAAGTCAGCAATGCATCTGTGGATGTAATAAACTTAATTACTTCACTGTGAGGTGAACTTAATTACCTCACTGTGAGATGAAGGAGCTGTGAAGAAGACTCATTGGGTGCATTTGGTTTACATTGCCTTCAAAGAGTTGAGCATGGAGCTGCATGTATTGGGGGGAACCACTGTCTAAGCTATCTGAAGCTGATCCAAATATGCTTCTCTTCCATTCCCAGCTCCCAGCCCCACCACAGCTGTTCCTTACATGTCAGTGAAGTGCATTGACGTGAGGAAGAACCACCACAAAGCCAAGTGGCTGATGCCCTGGGGCCCCAACCACTGTGATAAGCTGAAGGACTTCGAAGAGGCGGTGAGCAGGCAGATTGAGGCCAATGACATCGTCTTTGCTGTGCACATTCCCCTCCCCAGCAAGGAGATGAGCCCCTGGTTCCAGTTCATGCTCTTCATCATGCAACTAGACATCGCCTACAAGATGGACAATGACCTGAGTAAGTGACGGTCACCTCTGAGGGGCTGACTGAGGTCTCATGGCCCACTGTGTTTTCTTTAGTTGATTTTGTCTTGTACCATGTGTTGACTGTTGGTGTCCCACACAGTGAGGTGGGGCAGGAGCTGGTCCTGGAGGTGGGAATCAGTAATCATGGGCTGGTTTGGGTGGGAAGGCACCTTAAAGACCATCTAGTTCCACCCTCCTGCCATGGGCAGGGACAACTTCCACTAGCCCAGGTTGCTCCAAGCCCCATCCAACCTGGCCTGGAACACTCCGAGGGATGGAGCAGCCACAGCTGCTCTGTGCAACCTGTGCCAGTGCCTCAGCACCCTCACAGAGAAGAATTCCTTCCCAATATCCCACCTATCCCTGCCCTCTGGCAGTGGGAAGCCATTTCCACTTGTCCCATCCCTCCAGGCCCTTCAAAAGGGTCTCTATCTTTCTTGTAGCTCCTTCAGGTACTGAAGGCCAGAATTAGGTCGCTCCAAGCCTTCTCTTCTCCAAGCTGAACAATCCCAACTCTCTCAGCCTTTCCTCTCAGCAGAGCTGCTCCATCCCCCTCCCCATCTTGGTGCCTCCTCTGGACTTGCTCCAACAGCTCCATGTCCTTCCTGTGCTGGGGACATCAGAGCCGGAGACAGCAATGCTGGTGAGGCCTCACAGGACCTTCTCTTCCTCATGGATGCCTGGCTGGAAGGGAATAATTCCTCACAGGGAAGAATTTATTCCCAATATCCCATCCAACCCTGCCTTCTGTCAATTTAAAGCCATTGCATATCTATAAAACAAATACACAAATATAAATACACAACTCCCCCCCAACTCAAAACCCAGCAAAAAACATGCAGAATGATGTTGGGAGCAGCAAGGACAACTCTGTTCCTACCTGGAAGAAGTTGTACATGTGTTTGCATGTTTTAGTGTTGGGTAAAATCCCTTTGCAACAACTCTAACCTGCACTGAATAAACAATATGCTCTCAGGCTAGT
>NW_008666757.1:258-19033 GCF_000695815.1 Acanthisitta chloris | reverse complement strand
CTGGTTCCAGTGCTCTGTAGCCATGTGGTGGATCAGTTCAGGGAGTAAAGCTGGTTTAGGAAATGAGGTTGGGGCTGTGGAGCAGCAATCAGGAGCTGGCAGGATGCAGCCAGGTCCCCATATACTTGATGAGGTTTTCATGCCTACTTGGTTTCCTTTCCCCTCTTGCCCACTGAGCATGGACCTGTTCCTGCTGTTTCATGCATCATCGTTAAGATAAGTTCAAAATGAGATTGTAAACCTTACACTTGTATTCTTAGCCCTGTAATTACCTCTAAAATACAGAGAAAGCAGCTTTGACTTGATTAAATCACTCATCTTCTTGGACTTCAATAGATTGTGTTAGGGAAACACCACTTTGTTCTGTGGCTTTTCAAGCCCAACCTCTGTGCTGCAGCTGGGAAGTGACTGAGCACCTGGAGCAGGCTGGAATGCTAAACAACCTCCTGGCAGCACTTCTGCTGTGAGAGCAGAGCCTTTGTTACAGGTCTGTGCAGTTCCAAGGCACTGCTGCTTTCCTGGATCATACAAGGCAGTTTCAAGACAGTGACCAGAGGAGGTTTCAACAGCCGTGACACCTTCCAGGCGTGGCCCTGGTTTGGCACCAGCTCCTGTTGGCATCAGCCACAGCAGGGATGAGTGTTGGCTTTGAGGGCTTAGAGCTTGAGGGAGAAGAAACTTGAATTGTTGCTTTGAAAGAAGAAACGAGGTTATTTCATATCCTTTAGAGGAGCTGATTCCAATCGCCTGTTCAATGAGGCTCCCACACTAGTGTTATCAGCAGGATACAGACACATACATGCAATTATTTTGGCTTTATTTAAGATGTGTTACAACACAATCCAGCAAGCAAGAAATGTGTTACTCACCAGTTCCTTAGGTTTTATACTTCATTTACATCTGCCTTCAGCTTGGCACAAAGTGGTGGAAAATAGCTTTTAAAATACTTCAGTCAATGAAACAAAACCTTCAGGATGTGCCAAGCAAGATCACACCATAAGGGCTAATCATGTCCCTCATCTCCAGATGCTTAGGATGAAAAGCAGCAGCTCTTGCCCTGCTGCTGGCAGAAACTGAGCCTCTCCAGCTGCAGCAGTGGCACAGCTCACTCCAAACCTTGCTGTTACCCACAGGGTGGCCCAAGATGAGATTTTTCTGCTTTTAAGTCCCAAAATAGTCCTCACTTTTGCAGGTCTCAGTCACTGAACAGCACAGCCAAAGTTGCATTTGTTTTCTCCAGGGGTGTTGGATGCTGCAGCCCTCCTGGCACAGGGATGCTCCAGGAGATGTCAGTGATTCATGGGTGACTTCTCAGCTCTGGAGAGCAGCAGTCAGCCCTGTGTCAGCCCTCCTCAGCCAGCCACAGAAGGTGTTCCTGGGGCAGAGGGGAAACAGCCCTGGGAAGGTGTTCTGGGAGAACTGGCAGGGGCTGAGCATCATGGGATCTGCATGAGAATCATCTACATGACCACAGAATCATCAAGGTTGGAGGAGACCTCTAAGATCATTGAGTCCTACCATTAACCTGTCACTGCTGTAACTCCTAAACCCTAAACCATATCCTCAACACCTCCAGGGCCACATCCAGACACCTCTTAAATACCTCCAGGGATGGTGACTCCACCACATAATCATCATCTTTAGAGGAACAACCAGCCCTAATCACCTTCACCCTGGGAACATGCTCTGGGCTTTGAATGTTTTTGCTACAGAGATGTTTTTGGAATGCAGATGTCTAGCAGCTGAGCTACTTTCCTGTGTTTATCCCTCACAGAAAGCTGGGAGATACTCCCTGTTCCTCTAAGGAAGATGCTCTTTCTGAGCCCAAGCTGTCCCAGTCTTTCTTGGTGCATTAAAACCCTTTTTCAGAGGTGGGAAAGGTTGTGGCCAGAGAAATGACTTGGAGTTTCTCTGCAGTTGGAGAGCTGTGCACAGTGAGAGGGCTGAGCACTGCAGCCTCCTCTGGTTCATCCAGCCTTGACCTCGTTAGTAGGATTTATGATTTTAGGGAGCTGATGGAGCATGGAAGTGTAAAGCAAATAATTCCAGAGTTTGTTTGTCTCCATAGGCTTCTTCCCTGCCAGCTGTGTCAGTGTGCAGCTGGCACAGAGCTGCTCCTAGAGCAGCTCTGCTATTTTTAGCCTATTGTAATGTGAGTGAAGATCTCCTGGGCAAGAATCACACTCTAGTGAATCATGGAAAAGATTCCAGGCAGTGAAATGCCAATGTAAAAAAATACCTTGGTGGTGCTCAGAGCATGACTAGGGAGTCACTCACAGCTCTGACCTGCTTTGGAGATCTCAGCCCTATGAATGGAGTCAGTGAGATTGCTCCAAGCTGGGAAGTCCACAGGAGTGTGTCTTCTCCTTGTTGGACATCCCTGGGAGCTGTAATCCTCTAAATAAATCTGTATTCTTGCTGTAGGCTTGTTAGCACAGTCCTGTGGCACTAAGGAGGTCACACAGTGGCTGACCTGCTCATCTCAGAAGTGACTTAACAGGCTCCAAATTAACTACACATCATACAAGATGTGTGCGGGCAAGGTCAGGCTGGAGTTTGCTGTGAGGAGGTGTCTGGTGCGGTCCTGCTGAGGTTCTCTGGCCAGGGGTAACTTCATCTCTTGGTGCTAAATAAGATGAATTTCTACCTTTTATTGCTGAGAACTTCTGTAGGACCTTGGTTAAAATCTGTGGAGAAACTGAATAACTGGAATAGTTTAGGTTCATCTCATCCTACGGCCAGGGCAAGGGACACCTCCCACCAGAACACATTGCTCCAAAACCCATTCAACCTGGCCTGGAACACTCCCAGGGATGGAGTAGCCACAGCCTCTCCAGGCAACCTGTGCCAGTGCCTCAGCACCCTCACAGGGAGGAATTCCTTCCCAACATCCTATCTGTCTCTGCCCTCTGGCAGTGGGAAGCCATTCCCCTTGTCCTCTCCCTCCATGCCTTGTCCCAAGTCCCTCTGCAGCTCTCCTGGAGCCCCTTTGGCATTGGAAGGGTCTCTAAGGTCTCCCTGGAGCCTTCTCTTCTCCAGGCTGAACACCTCCAGCTCTCCCAGTCTAGCTCCATGGCACACAGTATTAGAAACTGTCTTGAAAGTCCCAACTCTCAACAGCTCTTCTGCACCACAAGCATTTCTCACCATACATTCTGCTCCTCCTGTGCACCAGGCCCTGGTGTCTGAGCCCTTCCCTCACAGAGGCAAATGAAACCTCCCCCAAGTACCTTACCTGTTTTAACTTCTTCTTTTTGTCCTTCACAGACAAGTTTTTGTCCTTGATAATGTTCTCCAAAAGCTCTGTTACTGCAGCTTGAGAAGTAGAAACCTTTTGTTCTTCAAATTCCTGAGGAGTTGTTTGCAGTAGGAATATGTTGGCAGTATGGCACAGATGTCTTCCTTGGGACATTTGCACTGGGAGAAAAAGGGCAATTTCCTTCCCAGTATCCCATATATCCCTGCCCTCTGGCAGTAGGCAGCCATTCTCCATTGTGGCCCTTAGGTCCTCGGCCAAGCAGTGTCAGTGTCCTTATTTGTTCCTCTGGGAGAGTGGAGGCTGCTGATAGAAGGCTGAGAAGGGAGCTGGCATGGGACTATGATGGAATCATGGAATTGTTTAGCTTGGAAAAGACCTTTACGAAGGAGTCCAAGTGCTAACCCAGCAGTGCCATCCGTCTGCTGTGCTGAAATACATCTGTATGTATTTCAGGTATAGCTCTATTTTCTGTTGACAGCCTTGGAGAGTCTTTTCCCAAAACTCTTTTCCAGTGGGAGGCGTCACCCCAAAGCAGATGAAGATAGAAATTCAGAGGGAGCCTCTAATCCATTGGCCTGGAAAGGCACACAGCAGTCCATCTTCTGCCTCTGCTTTTCATCCTTGATGGCAACAGCAACATTTGGCCTGCAAAGATGAAATCCTGAAAGCTGTTTTTGCTGGATTTCATCCCAAGCATTCCAGTTGGTTTTATGGCTTCTGAAATGGAGCTTGGAGTTCTTTCTAGCTGGGCCAAGTTCAACCTTCTGTTCCCATTTATCTGTTTTGTTGGTCTTCTAAACAGCAGATTTCAGAGGGACAATTCATGTTTCATGGAACCTAACTCGTGGCAGCTCTGGAAAGGAACTGGATATGGATCAGGACAGTATAGATCACATGTGCTAAGAAATGCTCAGGAAAACCTTGATGTGTCCAGAGCAGCTGCATAACCAACCACCCCCAAACAGCCTAGAAATAGCAAGTCCAAACCACAGATTCCATCCACACCCCTTCCCATCCATTTGGATGGGTGTGCTACCACCCATTCCCAACAAAAATATGGCCAAAAAGAGGGGTTCTGCAGCCATCTTCCAGCATCTCCCCATGGTGGATGGTTCTGCAGCCATCTTCTAATGCTCCTCCATAGCAGGTGGCTCTTTAGTCATCTCCCAATGCTTTTTCATGGCAGGTGGTTCCGTAGTCATCTTTCAGCACTTCTCTATAGTAGATGCTTCTGTAGCCATCTCCTAGTGCTTCTCCACAACAGATAGTTCTATAGTCATCTTCCTCTCCATGACAAGGGGGTTCTGTAGCCATCTTCCAGTAATTCTCCAAAGTAAATTGTTCTGTAGCCATCTCCCAATGCTTCTTCATGGCATAGTTCTGTCGCCATTTTCCAGCACTTCTCCATGACAGATGGCTCTGCAGCCAAGTTCTGCATCCTTCCCAACAACCCTGGCTCTCAAAGGGTGGTGCCCTGCAACCAGAGGTTGGGCTGCAGCATGTTCATGCTTGTTTCAGACATGTTCCTCTTCCAGAGCCTTCCTGGGATCTGTGCCTGCTAACCAGGAGGATTTTACATGTGCTGAAGCTGGTACAGGCTTGCCTCTGGTTTTTCAACATGTTGATGCTCCTTGGCAAGCTTCAGCTGCAGCTCCAGTTCATGAATTCCCTCAGTTATGGCACCTAAATGAGTCTGTTCCAGCTAGGTTTTCCCCTTGAATGATCACCTCCTTGCAGTGTCCTGGCAAGAGCATGTTTACAAGCAGTTGTACGCCATACTCTCCCCATGAACACATCCAGAAGAGGACAATTTGCCTGTCCCACACCTGTGCGTTACCTCAGGGGCACAAGCTCCATGTGTTTACTGACATATGAGTTGGTGCATCTGCAGAGGCAGAAACAAGTCAGTGCAGGTGTGGGCAAGGAGGGAAGGGCTCCAAGAGTCTTCTGGAGAACAACTTAAGCTAAATAAGATTTATAGAAAACATCAATGTCATCATGTGTGGTCGTTGCTGAGGTCTTTTTTCCAGCATGGCCAATGTAGCTCCAATTCAATTCTTTAATTGTCTTCATAAAGGAACTTCGTGGTGTTTTCTGAGCACACTGGGAACCTTGTCTTATCTTTGAAGAGCAGAAATTCCTACTTGGGGGCAATTTATAAGCAATTTTCTTGATGCATTTTGACTTTTCCCAACCTTTCCCTGCCTTCTCCCTTCCTGGCCCACACAAACACCTCTGCTCCCTTTTTCTTTCACTGAACACCTCTGTGGTGAACACGTCTTTGTTAGGGATGTTTTCTAGAACTTTTAATTCAAGATGTTTGGTTTAGTGTCTAGGGATGGTGAACCTCTAGCCAGAAGGAATCTGAAATTACATTGACAGATGACTAATTCAGTGTTGATTTACAGCAAATCCTAGGATGTGATCTAGCTGTTCTCTGCAGCAGCAGGACCTACTGCATACCCTTGTGTCACCTGCAGAAGGTCTGTGTAGGAGCCTGTTATTGTTTCTCTCATGGAGAAGAAGCTGCTGGATTGGTTCTTGACTTTCTCCCATCTCTGCAGGTTCCTGGGTTTCTATTTGATATGGATTATTGTCCCTAATGCTGGATGAATCAATAATGTTCTTCATCCACAGCCTGACATAAGCTGTAATGTTGAGATATCAGACCTTTGTGACCAGTAAAATTCTTTTTTTCTCCACTAGAGAGGAGATAAATGATTTGGGAAAGGCATTTGGTCTGTATTACAGAATCATTGAGTTCAGAAAAGACTTTCAAGACCATCAAGTCCAACCTGTGACCCATCACCACCTTGTCAACTAGACCATCCCGTCATTCCTTGAACACCCCCAGGAATGGTGACTCCACCACCGCCCTGAGCAGCACACTGCAGTGCCTGACAGCCCTTTCCAGGAAGAATTGTTTGGAATGCAAACATTTCTATTCCCTTCCATAGCTGTGTGCCTCTCAGAGGTCCTGTCCATGCCCAGAGGCTCTTCCACTCTCGTGCTGTTCCACACCTCTCTAACCAGCCTGATGTCTCCTTCCTCTTGCAGAGGAGAATGCAGAGATCACCCTGGACGTGTCATTGGCCTATCGAGATGATATGCTTGATGATTGGAAAGAAATAGCTCATGCCATAGAGATCAGGAAGCTGAAGTGCACCTTTGGCTCACCCAAAGTAAGAGGTTCTGATAATGTTGCAAGTGGGAAGGTGCAGGAATGTGGTGGGAGTTGTCCTCTTCCTGTCATAGAATCATAGAATCTCCCTCTCCACGAAGGGATTTTCCCCAATATCCAACCTAAACCTCCCTTGACACAACTTGAGGTCATTTCCTCTTGGCTTGTCATTTGTGATGTGGGAGAAGAGACTACAACCTGGCTGAACCTCCTGTCAAGGAGGTGTAGAGAGTTCATCTTGGAAGGCTCCCTTGACTTTAAGACTATTAAAGAGCCTGAAATGTGAACCTGTTTGAGGTCAAACCTCATTGGCTCAGTGGCCTAAACCAATCAAAAACATGAGAAAAATTGTCCCCAGGCCACTGTCTCTCACAGGCTGTCCTCAGGAGGAGACTGGGATTGGCAAGTAAGTTCCCAGTGCTCCCAGTCTGAGGGCTCTTGTAGACCCTCCCCATGAAGGTTGTGCTGGTCCCTCAGGGCTGATGACTCCATTGCTGCTCTGTGCCCTTCCTCTAGACCCTGGAGTCCGAGGGTCGTCACTATGATTGTGACTTCCTTCCCTTCATGGAGATTGGCAGTGTGGCACACAAATACTACCTCATCAACATCCGCCTGCCCGTCAATGACAGGAAGGGCATCAATGTGGGCATCGGTGAGATCAAGGACATCCGCCTCGTGGTGAGTCCATCCTACTCCTGTCCATGGTGTCTGCCCAGGGTTGCTGCAGCTCCTGTTCTGAGTTGCTCCTGTCCATAGTGAAGTCCTGCTCTTCACCACTGGCAGCTTCTGCCCCAAATGGGTTTGTCCTCCTTCCCAAGGGATGCTCTCTTTGACTGCTCTTCTAAGGAGCCCTCCCTAAGCCATGAGCTCTGTGACCACCTCCAGAGCTGGGCTCCAAGATCCCCCGTACCCTCTCCTCCCCACCACAGTCTGGCTGAGGTGCAGAGTTCTCCCTCATGGATAGGAGCTAAGGAGAAGCAGAACAGCAGAGTTTAGAGGGCATCAGGATACTGGAGTTGGCCGTGGCCATGCAGATGTCTGGGATGGCTGTCAGCTATCCTTATTCCCACCCTCCCTTGAGGCTTGGTGTCCATGGATGCTTCTCCCAGCTGGAAACCCTCCCACCACCATCCCTGTCAGCAGAGCAGTGAGCCAGCAGCTGTGGTGGCTGCAGACAGCGGGGGGAGGGTGTGTGGCTGGAGACACGTTAATTTGGCCAATGCTCTTCCCACCAGTGGTGACTTGGCTCCATGAGTATCTCCTTACTTGTCTGGGAGTAGTTGTGCCAGTTTTTTCCATGCTGTGTCAGCATCCTCTCTCCCACTTCACCATGACTGTTGGTATTTGTCTTCAGACCTTCTGGAACCTGCTCAGGTGGCCTGGAGGGGCACAGTGTGCACCTGCTCCCTTTCTGGTGTTGGCCAAACCACATCTTTAAAGAGTAGTTGCACCTACGTGTGTTAGATGCTCTGCCATGCATGTGCCAATCCTGACACTCCTGTAAGGAGAAGCATGGAGTGATGATGTTGTGGTCACATCTCACCTTGGTTTTCCCTAGGGCATTCATCAAAATGGAGGCTTCACCAAGGTGTGGTTCGCCATGAAGACCTTCCTTACCCCCAGCATTTTAATCATCATGGTGTGGTACTGGAGAAGGATCACATTGATGACAAGAGCTCCTGTCCTGCTGGAGAAGTAAGTAAGGGCCGTGGTGACCCTCAAGCAAGGGGGCACCCCTGAGGTGGTTGTTGTTCCCATGGTTGAGGAGACAGGAATGGTCTCTTCTCCATCCCCTCCCTCCACCCAGGCACACTGGGAGCAGGAGACCTCCTTTTGATGCCCTGCTCAAGCATGGAGGCTGGACCAGATGACCCACTGTGGTCCCTTCCAACCTGACCCATTCTAGGATAGGTTCTCTTTCCCATTAAACCTATGGAGAAGGAGGAGCTGCTTGGAGAGGGGCTCAGTCCCAGAAGGTTTGGTGGCAGGTGGTGACACTGCCCAAACAGCCCTGGATTTCCTTCTGTTGCTCTCTATGCACAGCTTTGGCATTTGGGGCTTTGTCCTTCCCTTGCAAACCAGAAAGAGATGGTGTTTGTGCCTCTCCAGGGTCATCTTTGCTCTGGGAATTTCCATGACATTCATTAACATCCCTGTGGAGTGGTTTTCCATTGGATTTGACTGGACTTGGATGCTGCTCTTCGGAGACATTCGACAAGGCATCTTCTATGCCATGCTGCTCTCCTTTTGGATCATCTTCTGTGGGGAGCATATGATGGTGGGTACCACACTCATGGGGAGGTGGTTTCCAGCAGTATCTGGCAGCTCCCTTGTACTTATTGAGTGTTGGAAATGATGCTGTGGGGACTCACACCAGATAAGAGGACTTCAGGCTGACTTGCTTTTCCTTCTTCTCCTCCTTCACACCTGTTGACCTTCTGATTAGGACCAGAATGAGCGGAATCGGCTCTCGGGGTACTGGAAGCAGGTTGGACCCATAGCTGTGGGCTCCTTCTGCCTCTTCATCTTTGACATGTGTGAGAGGTAGGTACAGTAATGCTCCCCAGCAGCAAGCCCAGACTCCTGGTCACCTCCCACAGTAGTTTCACCCTGGGAGTGCCCCAAAGCTTGGTGGCATGTTACAACAGCAGATCTGGTCCCATGGGGCCATAAAGAAATGTTTTCCAGCTCAACTCCTCCTCACCCTCATAGGAAGCACAGCTGACTCTTCCTATGTGAAACCTTAGGGAGATGTTCTTCCCCAGAGGGTGACTGGGCACTGGAACAGCTCTCCAGGGTGGTGGTTATGACCCTAAATCCTGTCAGAGATCAAGGCATGTCTGGACAACACTCTCAGGCACAGGGTGGATTGTTGGGGTGTCCTGTGCAGGGCAGGAGTTGGACTGATGATTCTTGCATGTCCCTCCAGCTCAAGATATTCCGTGATTCCTGGGCTGCAGAGTGGACATGGGGCTCTCTGAGCCCGTTGGCCTCAGGGGCAATGGGTGATTTCTCTCTCCTTGCAGGGGAGTGCAGCTCAAGAACCCTTTCTACAGCATCTGGACCACTGAGGTCGGCACAGAGCTGGCTGTATCCTTTGCCTGGCTCGGGCTGTGTTGGTAGGAGAGGGAGATGTTCCCCTCCTGCCAGGTACCTTGGACTTGTGGGAATCTTCTGCCTTTTGGGAGGCCAGGAGTTGATCAGGCACTGTGAGAGATGTCAGTGTCCCTGGGAAGGATCCATCCTGGTATGTTTGGAGCTGGATGCCTCTGGGGACTGGGATTTGCACCATTTGCCCTTAACTTTCTCTGCCCAGATGGCCTTTATTATAGTTGCAGGGATCTGCCTGTGCCTCTATTTTCTCTTCTTGTGTTTCATGGTCTTCCAAGTGTTCAGAAACATCAGTGGGAAGCAGTCAAGCCTCCCTGCCATGAGCAAGGCTCGACGCCTCCACTACGAGGTAACAACCCTCCTTTGGGGTACAGAGCCCTTAGCACTGGGTCTCAGAGTCTGTACTGAGACTCCTATAGCCATAATTTCTCCATACCTCCATTTCTTCCTCTAATAAGAATTCTTGGGTTTAATACAACACTTTGCTCTAGTTTTCCATGGTGGAAATTCAGATTTCTGGGGTTAACATTTCCTTACCAAGTTGCAGGACAGCAATTGTCCTTCCAGGATCAAAACATGACACATTCAGGCCATTATCCCTGTTTTTAGCCCATGGTTTTCTATGTGTTTCTGTCCTACTT
The DNA here is from genome assembly GCF_000695815.1 of Acanthisitta chloris. Lineage (NCBI taxonomy): Eukaryota > Metazoa > Chordata > Aves > Passeriformes > Acanthisittidae > Acanthisitta > Acanthisitta chloris. Next base: position 8,841 of record NW_008666757.1, on the reverse strand, counting down.
GTCTTTACCTGCTACCAAACCCAAGAAGTTGATTCCACAGGGGTGTAAACACTTACCCCCAAAGTTCTGCTAGACCATGATCACTTCGGATTTGAACAACTCATTATCACCCATCAGATGCACATCAAAAGTTGTACTTGAGTGAATTTGAAGCAGATATTGAGTGTTTTCCCCTCTAGCAGGAGGCACAGGGCTCCAGCTCATGGTGCTGCTGCTGCTGAACATGCAAACATCTGGTGAACATGGATCTGGGCTGGAAGAGTTAATAGTCAGAGTAATTACACAGACACGGACATTTCCACCCAAATTCCAGAAGCAGGTTAAAAAAACCACCACACTCACACAAAACAGTTGGACTTGAGGATCTTAAAGGTCTCTTCCAACCCTGATGATTCTCTGAAAAGTAAAAGAATTTGTGAGTAAATATATAAACCCAGTGGCAATACAGCTGGTCTGCAGTGGGATTCCAGCCCAAAGAGCATGAGTTTGGCTTGGAATCTCCATGAATCCTGAACCCGAGTTTGGCCTGGAATCTCCACTCTGTGACAGCTTGGTTGTGGCAGAATTAACTTCCTCCTGGCCTGGCTAGAGGTGAGGATAAGTGTGGTGGGACGCCCACCAACCCACCATGCAGGTTCTCCCCATGGGTTTGTTTGAGCAGAGCTGTGAGCTGTGTGGGGCTATCACCTCCTGAAACCTTGCTTACACCACCCTGCCACATCTCCCACCTTAATTAACTCCTGCTCAATCAGTCACCAAAGCAAATGTCATGGAAAGGCACTGCTGTCCAGACATTCCCACCCCACGTGGAGCATCCAGCAGACGTGTGGGGAGAGGAGGACATGGGCTGTGCTAGGCACGGCACAGGAGTGGGTGGAGGTTGTTTTGCTTTGGGGTTTTGTGGGTTGGCCCTTTGCTTTTTATTTTTTATACTCATGTCTTGTCTGTCCCAAAACCAAAAATGGTTTTGTGGATTCTGTTAATGTGACCAGTGACATTTCTCTCGAAACAGGGGCTGATCTTTAGGTTCAAGTTCCTGATGCTCATCACCTTGGCATGTGCAGCCATGACCGTCATCTTTTTCATTGTCAGCCAGGTGAGTCAAGGCACTGAGCTTCCTCAGAGAGCATTGGCAGCTGCTTCTCCCTGGCCTGGCCTGTTATAAGCACTTTTGATACCAAGTTGCTTTTGAAGAAGTTGTTTTCATTTGAAGCTTTGCCATGAAACTGCTCAGGCTGGAGCTGGCACAGAGGCTGTTGGCACAGGAGGAGTGTTGGGCTGTGCTGTGTGGAACATCAGCCAACATGGTTTGGTCATTTCTGAGAACTCAGCAAGGGGAAAATGTTCTATTCACACTGAAGCACTCTGGTGGCTTTGTGTGCCCACAGAGACATGACAGAATCCAATTTGCCCTGTTTGATTGTCCCTGGCAATAGCTCTACCTGTTCATCCTGAGCTCTAGTTCTGTCTTGTACAAACGAGCTAGTAGCACTACGGAAATCATGGAATCCCATACTGGTTTGGGTTGGAATGGACCTAGGAGCTCATCTAGGGACAACTTCCATTAGCCCAAGTTGCTCTAAGCCCTGTCCAATCTGGGCTGCAACACTCCAGGGATGGAGCAGCCACAGCTCCTCTGGGCAACCTGTGTCAGTGCCTCAGCATCCTCACAGGGAACAATTCCTTCCCAATATCCCATCTAGCCCTGTCCTCTGGCAGTGGGAAGCCATTTCTCCTTGTTCTGTCCCTCCAGGCCCTTCAAAAGAGTATCTCTCTATCTTTACTGTAGCTCCTTCACTTACTGGAAGGCCCCAGTTAAGTCACCCCAAAGCTCTTCTTCAGGCTGAACAATCCCAACTCTCTCAGCCTTTCCTCCCAGCAGAGCTGCTCCACCCCTCTGATCATCTGGGTGCCTCCTCTGGACTCACTCCAACAGCTCCATGTCCTTCCTGTGAAGTTTCTCTGTGTTGCCTTGTCCTATCCCTGCATGCCTTGTCCCAAGTCCCTGTGCACCTCTCTTGGAGTCCCTTTAGGCGCTGGAAGGGGCTCTAAGGTGCCTCTGAGCTTCTCCTCTCCAGGCTGAACACCCCCAGCTCTCCCAGCCTGGCTCCATAGCAGAACTGCTTCAGCCTTTGGAACATCTCCATGGCTCGCTCTTTCAGCTCGCTTAGCTTTCAGCATGAACAGTCTGTGCATCTCCAACTAAAATTAATATTGATGGTATTTCATGACTCCAGCACACCCCAGGGTGTGCAGGCTGGTGCTGTCAGCCAGCCACAGCCAGGCTGTGCTCAGCACATCAGCTCTCACATTATTCATGCTGCTTTTCCTGCCATAAAAGCTCTATTTTTAGCAGTCAGATGTTTTCAGCTGTCACTGGTTGTGCCCAGGTACTGCTCTTCATGTGCCAGTCACTGCTGAGCACATGGTTACAGTGTGTGTGTGGCAGAGCGAAGTGGTTTGGTCACGTTAAATGAGACATCAAAGCTACCGAAATCCTGAGGGAATCATTTTGTCAGGACCAGTTTTTTCCCTGCAGATTGAGGCTAAAGAGGAGAATCCCAGCCTGGCTTCTGCCTCACTGAACCTGTTCCACTCCATTTACTCCATCCTGTTGAATTGGTGCTCTTGTCACTGATTGACTCCAAGTTGGTGCTTCAGGGGGTATATCTTTCCAGATTTGATCTTCCTGATGGGCTGTGTGTGTGTGTGGGCTTCTTTGTCCTGGGCAGGTGACAGAAGGCCACTGGAAGTGGGGGGACATAACAATCCAGGTGAACAGTGCCTTCTTCACTGGCATCTATGGGATGTGGAACCTCTATGTCTTTGCTCTCATGTTCCTGTATGCTCCATCACACAAGAACTATGGTGAAGACCAGTCAAATGGTAAGTGCCTCTAAGTGATCCGAGGGGTGACATAGGGACAAAGTGGGAAATACCTTCTGTGCATTATTTTTTTGGCCAAAATGCTTGTTCAGCACCTTGACACGTGCAAATGATGGTTTGGTTTTCTGAGCAGGCATTTGGATTAACTGGGTTATAGACAGGTTTGAGTGTTTAGCCAAGGCTGGAACCTTCTAGGTGGTTTTTGCACCTTTCAGCATTACCCAGATGTAACTGTGTAGCTCCAATGGAGGGAGAAGGAAAGGAGAAAACAGAATCCCTGATCTAGTGGGTGGTATATCTGCCCATGGTTTGGGGGTGGAACTAGGTGATCTTGTTTTTAAGGTCTGTTCCAACCCAACCATTCTAGAATTCTGTGAAATCAGGGCAAGGGGAAATGGTAGTGCTCTTGGATTCTTTTATCAGTGGTCTTCAGTAGCACAGAAATCATCCTTTGCTGATACAGAATCATCAAATTATAGAATCTATTAGGTTGAAAAAGCCCTCTGAGATCACCAAGTTCAATCATTCCCCAGTACTGCCAAGGCCACCACTATGTTCCCAAGTGCCACATCCACATGGGTGTAAAGTCCCTTCAGGGACAGTCACTCCACCACTGCCCTGGGCAGCTGTGCCATGGCTGGAAAACCCTTTCCATGAAGAAATTTTCCCAGTATCCAACCTGAACCTCCCCTGGCACAACTTGAGGCTGTTTCCTCTTGTCCTGTCCCTTGTTCCATGGGAGCAGAGCCTGACTCTACCTCCTGTCAGGGAGTTGTAGTGAGCAGAAGGTTCCCCTGAGCCTCCTTTTCTCCAGGATGAGCTTCTCCAGGTCCCTCAGCCACTCCTGGTGTTCTGTTCTCTTCTCTGGACACGTTCCAACCCCTCAATGTCCTTCTTATGCTTCTATTTAAACAACTGTAAATAAAAGCATTTCCAGGAATGTTGCCTAGTCCCCAGTTCAGGCAACTACTTGAGGGAATAAAATGTATCTTTTGCTTTCTAATGGTTCAGTGTTTTCCTGTGAGACTGTGCTGATGAAGTAATTTTGTTTCTCAGGTGACCTGGGGGTGAACAGCGGAGAAGAGCTCCAGCTCACCACCACTATCACCCACGTGGATGGGCCCACAGAGGTCTATAAGCTGGCTCGGAAGGAGGCTCACGAGTGACACAGAGGTGCCTCAGCAGGGACCCAGCCCAGGGTGGGGAGCAGAGGCCCCAGGTGCCACATCCACATGGGTGTAAAGTCCCTTCAGGGACAGTCACTCCACCACTGCCCTGGGCAGCTGTGCCATGGCTGGAAAACCCTTTCCATGAAGAAATTTTCCCAGTATCCAACCTGAACCTCCCCTGGCACAACTTGAGGCTGTTTCCTCTTGTCCTGTCCCTTGTTCCATGGGAGCAGAGCCTGACTCTACCTCCTGTCAGGGAGTTGTAGTGAGCAGAAGGTTCCCCTGAGCCTCCTTTTCTCCAGGATGAGCTTCTCCAGGTCCCTCAGCCACTCCTGGTGTTCTGTTCTCTTCTCTGGACACGTTCCAACCCCTCAATGTCCTTCTTATGCTTCTATTTAAACAACTGTAAATAAAAGCATTTCCAGGAATGTTGCCTAGTCCCCAGTTCAGGCAACTACTTGAGGGAATAAAATGTATCTTTTGCTTTCTAATGGTTCAGTGTTTTCCTGTGAGACTGTGCTGATGAAGTAATTTTGTTTCTCAGGTGACCTGGGGGTGAACAGCGGAGAAGAGCTCCAGCTCACCACCACTATCACCCACGTGGATGGGCCCACAGAGGTCTATAAGCTGGCTCGGAAGGAGGCTCACGAGTGACACAGAGGTGCCTCAGCAGGGACCCAGCCCAGGGTGGGGAGCAGAGGACACACAAGTCCCTCTGGCCGGAGACCTCTCCAGCCACATTGGCTCTTCCAGCACCCAGTCCCTGGGGTATTCTCAGAGCAGTGACACTGAGCAGAACATTTGTAACTCTTTACTATGGTGTAGTTATTCCTGGGGGGAGGGATGTGTATCTTGTGTTACACTCAAGCACGTAGAAACCTGCTGGAAAGGCATTAGGGTTGCAAAGTCACATGTCAGGATGGGGCAGAGCTGCCCTGGGGCTGGTTTTATTCAGCTGCATGTGCCAGTGCATAAAGGGAGCTCAGTCAGGAGGATGTACTCAGCACTCTGAGTTTCCCCGTGTGCAACTTCAGGTGTTGGTTTTGGGAGGACTAAAGTCTCCTAAAAACATTGAATTCCACCATCTCCAAGTGTATTGACCCTTGTTTGAGTCTTCAGAGCAGCCCTGCAGCCACTCTCTGTCACTGAATGGGCCACCCCTGCCCTGGGCAGCTGTACCAGGGCTGGATAATCCTTTCCAGGAAGAAATGTTCCCTAATATCCTATCTAAACCTCCTCTGGCACAGCTTGAGGCCATTTCCTCTTCTCCTTTGTCCCCTGGGAGAGGAGTAGGCTGTTAGTAAGATTTTAGTAGCAGCAATGTGCTTTCTCAGTAGGTTTATACAGCTGGTTGAATACACGAAATGTCCAATTTGGATGCTGAGTTGCAGAATGGAGTGTCCCAAGTTCCAGAGGTGCTGATCCTCCTGTTCTCAGTCCCTTTGACTTCCCATGCTGCTGTGCTTCCTCCCTCTTCCCCTTTTCTTAGGTGCGTCCTTGTGATCTGGACAGTCTCACTCCTGGCACTGCCAGACTGGAGCACTTGGCAGAGCTGGATTCTTCCAGGGATTATCAGACTTGAAAGGATCTTCTGGTCATGTACTAATGTGGATCTTTGCTTTTCCAGAGCAAACAAAGGCACTGAGCTCACTCACCCCCACACTGGGAGGCTGTTGGCAGTGTGAGGGGGGTGGGAACTGATCTGGAGTGGAGGCTTGAACTAGACTGTGCTGGAACCAGTTAAGATTAGTGAATGATGTGGGGGGGAAGAATCATGGCCAGAAGGGTTTGTGCTGTACAGGGCAGGCCTTTGAGAGCCTCATACACTAGCAAAGGAAATGTCTAGGTTAACTGCTAGTAACATGTAGCTCACCCTCTCAGTTTGTCCTTAAAAGATAATCTGATACAGCAGTTGCTGAAGGGACAGAAATTAGGGAGAAAGGGAAGGCTCCCCAGGCTGTCAGCTCAGGTACCATCACAGTTCCCACTCCAGAATTTATTCATGTGTTCCCACTCATTTTTTAGAGCTACACACTAGGAAAAAAAGAGATCAAAATATCTTATATAACCTATACCAGGTTGTGGACTGTCATGGGTCTCCAGTCAGGATGTGACAGGCTGGGCCGACCCCTCTGCTGCTCCCTTTTTATTCATTGGAGCTACTCCAGGATTTGTTTAGAAGGAATCATTCCCAGCTCCCTCTGCCCCTGGAGCATCCCAGCAGAAGCAGGTGCAGGCAGAATTCCTACTTCCAGCAATGATTCCATGAAAAAGTGAACTAAATCAACACACATCAAGGCAAGTCCAGCACATTCCCAGCTGAGCACTCGACTTTGCAACCCTAACATTCCTTTTCACTTGGGTTCTTACGTGATATTTATGTTGTTCCCATAGCTGTGTCCACGGTTTCTTTTCCAGCTTAGTCTCTAGCATTGTGTTTTGTAAAGACTCCTCACAAAGAGGGAACCACAGCTTTGAAACCAAATTTGGTGTCAAACACTAACAGTGTGTGTTTATGGGGTGAGAGTGTGTGTGGGTGTGTGTGTGGGTTTTTTATCTCTTCATTCCTAAGTCCTACTCATATGTCTTGGAAATAGTCCCTGGGTCTTCTTAAAATATATCCTTGGGTTTGGTTAGGTTGAGTTCAGTTTTTACAGAATGCTTTAAGCAACCTGAAAAACATGTAGTTTTGTTAATTTAAATAAAACATACAATATTGTGGATTTGTTGTTGGAATTTCTTCTCAATATTCCTTCTGGGATACCCTCTGGCAGTGGGAAGCCATTCCCTGTGTCCTGTCCTTCCATCCCTTGTCCCAAGTCCCTCTGCAGCTCTCTTGGAGCCCCTTTAGGCACTGGAAGGGGGTCTAAGGTCTCCCTGGAGCCTTTTCTCCAGGATGACTCAGTGTCAGCAGCAGCAGCAGCGATTGAGGTACGTGCAGACTGAAATCAGTCTGGATTTGACTGCACAGCAGGGTTATAGATCTCTGGGATCAGAGTCCTGCCTGAACCCAGGAGTCCTCAGCAGCCAATCAGGCAACAAGGAGCAGTGCCCAGTTTTGAGAGGGAGATATAAGTGTGTCCTGGAAGTGTGAGCAAGCAGAATGCAGCGACCAGGGCAGGCAAACAGGAAAGGCAGACAGTTTGCACAGGCAGGGCACAGAAGAAGGGCACAGGATTGCAGAAGCCAGTCTCTGACCACCAGAGCAGCCAGTCTCTGAAACCTGTCTCTGACCACCTAACTGGAAAATGTCTAACCATGGTTTCCACTCACCCCAGAGCAACTGCCAAAAGCAACCCAGGGACCCAGATAGATGTAAGTCACCAGCATGAAGCTGTCCAGATCTCTGGCTGCAGTGAATGCTTAAGCCTGGCAAAGATACTTAAGGGCAGCAGGGAGGATACATGTATAAGGTGTGAACAGCTAAGGGACATCCCACCTAGCTGCAAGAGGCATGCCCTCATTGAAGACTTGTAAAAAACAGGTAGTGGAGTTGGAGGAGACAGCCAGGAGACTAAGAGACTAAGGGAGGCTGAGAAGGAGGTAGACAGATTGTTACAGCCCCCTATGGAAGAGGAAAGCCAGACTGCCGGGGGGGGGGGGGGGTCAAAACACGTATGAGGGCACAAACCGGGACAGACCGGGAGCAAGGAGGTTACTGACACTGGGACCTGGGAAGTAGTAAAAAGGAAGAATAGTAAAGGGAAGAGAAAAGGGACCAACAAAAGGAAGAGCTCAGCTTCTAATCCTGATGTCCCAATCCAACTGGAGGTGCCCACACAACTGGTTTCTAGCTCTACAAACAAATGAGACAATAACTGGCACATGTAAAAAACTGAAATCAACTGCCGCAGCACAGCCTGCCCCACAGGCAAAGAAAATTAAAACTAGCCCAACTAGAAAAATAGTGGTAGGAGACTCACCCTTGACAGGCACTCAGCCTGACCCACTCTTGAGGGAAGTGTGTTGTCTCCCAGGAGCATGAATCAGGGATGTTACAGAGACTGCCAAGTCTAGTCAAACCCACTGACTACTACCTGCTATTAGTATTCCATGTGGGAGCCACTGACATAGCCAACAGAAGACTAATAAACGTTAGGAAAGATTACAGAACCCTGGGAGAGATGGTCAAGGACTCTGGTGCATGAGTGATCTTTACGTCGATGTGTGAGGTCCAGGGTGAGGGGTAGGAGATGGCCAGATGAATCAGGAAGGTCAATAGTTGGCTGCAAAAATGGTGCCAAAGCCAAGGCTTTGGGTACTCAGATCTTGGGATTTACACAGACAAGCCTGGTCTGACCAGGACTGATGGGGGTCACTTGACAAAAAAGTGGAAAAGCATCTTCAGTTGGGAGCTTGCTAAACTTGTGAATAAAGCTTTAAACTAGATTTGCTGGGTGAGGGGGCACCTACCCACCCCGATCCTACCCGTTGGATGCCATCACCCACAACGGATGCCCAGAGCAGAATAATGTCACTGGTGGGATTCCAACCAGTGTGTTGGGGCTGTTCCAGGGCCCGGTCAAAT
>NW_008666757.1:0-239 GCF_000695815.1 Acanthisitta chloris | reverse complement strand
CACTGGTGAGATCCCAGCCAGTGTGTTGGGGCTGTCTCAGGGCCAGGTCAAATGTATCTACACGAATGCACATAGTATAGGGAACAAATAAGAAGAACTAGAGACATGCATGCGCCTGTGTAGGTATGACATTGCTGGCATCATGGAGACATGGTGGGATGGCTCCTATGACTGGAACACTGGAATAGAAGGCTTTAGAGTCTTCAGGAAAAACAGGCTGGGGAGACGGGGAGGAGGAG
>NW_008666756.1:10312-10653 GCF_000695815.1 Acanthisitta chloris | reverse complement strand
TTCCCATGGTTTGACCCTATCCCATCCTCTTCCAACAGGAAGATCCATCACTCTGCCTGCCCCACTGCCCATCACTCATCCTGCCCCCCAAGGCACTGCCCAAGAGCTTGGGGGGCTTTAAATCACCTTCATTTCCCCCTCCCAGGCAGGAAGCCGAGCAGGAGGTGGGGAGGAAGGTCTGAGCCCCTTCCTGGAGTGTGCTGAGGTTTCTGGGAGGCAGTTCCAGGGAGGAGCAGCTCCAGCAGTGCAGAGGTGAGGGGTTGAGCCAGGCTGTAATGTGCTGGGGATGTGCAGAACAGCTGCAACGTTCCAGTCTCATTTATTTTCCTCCTTTCCTGGGA
>NW_008666756.1:0-10282 GCF_000695815.1 Acanthisitta chloris | reverse complement strand
TGAAGTTGCTGGTGAAATCTTTATCAGCCTCTGAGAGGGGTTGGAGTGCTGAAATGCTCCATCCCATCCCCAAAGAGACCTTCAGTTATCCAGACCTCCCATCTCCATCCTGATGGAGACACCATCCAGCCCAATCCAGCACCTCCTCCCTGCTCAGGAAAGGGAAACAATGAATTCCTCCTCCTGGGAGGGGGAGATGAAGCTTTTCTTCCAAGATTTCCTCAAGGCCAGGTAATAAACTTGCCCAGATCACAACTTCTTAAGGAATTTGAACCTTCTAGGCAGGTAAAACCCTTCAGTGCCAGCAGGTGCAATTCCCTCTTGGCTGCAGGGCAATGCCAAGCAGAGGGAGAGCAGATATAATCCCAATTATTCCCTTTACACTCCCAAATCCCAGAGCCCAGGAGAGTGGCAGCAGCTTAGGGGGCTCAGGTCACCTCTGCTTTTAATTAACATGCAAAAACATTCTGGAGCATTTAGGAGAAACCAAAGAAATCCTGAGATCTGCCTGTGATTTCCTGGGAAATGTCAGCTGTGGGGGGTCTGGAGTGACCCCTCAGATCACCTTGTGGTGCCTCCAGCCCAATCTCCCTGATGGATGATCCTTTCCTGTGCCTTTAGCAAGGGCAAAAGGTGCTGCCTGTGCTTCCCCCAAGGATTTGGGATGACTTCGGGCTTTTCTTGCCCAGGGCTGGGGTGGGGGATGCTTTTCCACTCCATGGGGTGAGGGAGGGGTTGGTGCAGCTCTGACCATGGAGGTTTCAGCTCAAACTTTGGTTGTTATTGAGGTATGTGGAATTTTGGGATGTGTTTGGCCATATTTGCCTGTTCCATGCTCACCCTGGGAGACCTCATCCATCCATCCATCCATCCATCCATCCATCTATCCATCCATCCATCCATCAGATGCTCTCCAGCATCACCCAATGCTCTCCTGGTGCAGGGAGGGATTTGCCCCTGGCAAAGCTGTTGGATTGGGCTCCTCACAGGGATATGGACTGGGAGAAAAGGGAAGGAGATAAGGGCAGGATTGTAAATGAAGCCTGAGCTGTCACTCAGAGATGCTGTCCCTATGGCAACTGCTTCCAGCACCTGCTGCAGCTTCTCATCTCCTCCTCTGAGCACAAAAGTCAGGCAGGAATCCTCCTGGGATGGTGGAGAGGGGCTGGACATCAGATGCCATCACAGGGCTGTGAGGAGAGGTGGGAAATTGGGAAGAGAATCAAGCCATGACCTCCTGCTGCAGCCCCACGTGCTGGTACTGGAGGTCACATCCTAAATGTTTCCTTCCTCCTCTCCTCTGCCATCCCTAGGGGTTGGTTTGGGGTCAGCTTGGGATTTAAGCCTTTGGGTCACCAGCTAAAGAAACCTCTTCTTATTCTCTTCCCAAATTTCCCATGTCTCCAAACTCTGACATTCAGGAGGATGCTGAGGACCTTCCCAGGCTGAGCTGATGACTCTGGCAATGAAGATGGGAAGCTCTGCAGGATTTTTGTGCTCAGCTGGATTGAATTAAGGCCTTTTAATGGAGCAGGAGATGCTACTGGAAGGCCAAAGTCATTGCACCTGAGGGAAACTCCAAACTTTCCTGAGTGCTATTGGGATTTTGTCCCAGAAAACCCTCAAACTCCTCACTCTACCCTGGAGAAAGGGGTGAAGGTTGGAGCTTCAGAGCCTTGGTGGGTCCTTCCTAGAGCTTTGCTGGATGCATTAACCAGCAGCAACATGTTTGGAAGAAAATACATTTCCATCCATCTCTCCTTGGGCTCTGAGCAGCTCCTGGAAGTCAAGTGCTCATCAAGGTAAAGCTCCTGGGAAAAATAGGGAGAGGGTCTTCTCCCAGCCCTCCAAGCTCCTCAATATTCCTGTAGGGAAGAAATCTTTCAGGAGAAGTAGTGCTCTGTGCCAAGAAAGGGAGTGAGATGGGGGTGAAAACATGGGCAAACACATCTGCTGAGCCCTAGGGAATGGCACCTGGCAGGAGGGGGAAGAAGGAGTTGTGGTCAATGGGAAAATGCCAAACTGGGCCTGGGCCTGATTTCTTCCACAAGGAAAGTGGATGCTGGAGGCACCTCCTGTATCTCTCCATGTGGAATCTGGAGGAAATGAGCCTGGAGATGAGGCTCAGTGGCAGCAGGTGAGTGCAGTGCACTGGTGTGAGCCTGGGCTGACTGGGATTCATCCCAGTCAGGCTGAGCTTGGCTCTGCAGCAGGTGCTGGTGCCATGTTCACTTCTCCTGCATCCCCAGAACCTCTTCCCAGCAACTGTGACTGAGTCAGAAAGGAGCTCATTTCCCAGCCTGGGAGATGATGAGGTAAACTAATTGCTGCCTTCATTCTCTATGCAAATCAGCCTCCAACCCTAGCAGCACAGCCCAGAGCATCTGCAGGAGAAGGCTGCAAGTGGAGCTGGGAGCTGTCCTGCTCTCCCAGTTTGGGTGGGAGCTGCTGGGTTCATGCCCTGACTGGTGCTAACCCAGCACTGTGCCCTTACAGCATCCATAGGTACCCACATGTGTGGTACCTCCAGCTCTGTGCCCCCAGCACAGCTCCTGCCCCTTCCCTTCAACCAGCTCAATTACAGTGTTTATTTTTGTCTAATTAACTCTTCCCCAGGGGGTTATGGCAGATTTGAGGGAGGAGGTTTGCTGAGGAATCCTCTGCCCCATATAGAGCAGAGCCAAGGGTGGAAGTGGCTTGTGCTTTGAGAATCAGGTGAGAGTTTTACAAAGGTCAAATAAATGAAGATGAATTGGATAAAGATAATCTGATTGGGATGAGCAGAGCTGTCTCTGTGCCTCTCAGACCTGCTGGAATCCTCCAAGTCAGTAAACAAGACGAAGGACAAGGAGGAAATTGGTAAAAGCAATTTTATTCTGCCTTCTAGAAGGGTTTTAATGAGGTCCAGAACATGACAGCGATATGGAAATGCAGCTGCTCTCTACAGCACTGGGCTGGGAGAGAGGGGGAGCAGCAGATCCAGCTGGGAAAAGCAATTTGAGATGAAAATCTCCTGGGCTTGCTTGGTGGATGTGGTGGGACAAAGGCAACCAGTCCTGGGATGCTTGGAAAGGGGTCACAGCTCCAGATGCACAGGGAGATGGATCCCTTAAACCCTTCAAGGTGTGCACACAGGTTTGGTGAGCTGGAGAGTCCTGAGATGCTTGGAAAGGGATCACAGCTCCAGATACACATGGAGATGGATCCCTTAAACCCTTCAAGGTGTGCACACAGGTTTGGTGAGCTGGAGAGTCCTGAGATGCTTGGAAAGGGATCACAGCTCCAGATGCACAGGGAGATGGATCCCTTAAGCTCCTTGAGGTGTGCACACAGGTTTGGTGAGCTGGAGAGTCTTGGGATGCTTGGAAAGGGATCACAGCTCCAGATGCACATGGAGATGGATCCTTCCAACCCCTCAAGGTATGCACACAGCTTTGCTGACCTGGAGAGGTCCCATGTTCAACTCAGGGCTCTGCCAACCCCATGGGATGTGGAAATGTGGGTGCAGGAGGCTTTAAGGCATTTATAATCCACAGGAGGTTTGTTCCGAAGTCTCCAAGACCTGCACAGCCCCATCCTCGCAGGATGCCTGGGCTGAGCCTTCAGACTCCCTGGGGGCAAACGAGACAAGCTGAAAGCAAACAAACCATTATCGGCCTGTTCCTGTCGCCAAGAGCCTTCTCAGAACGCTCAGCACAACAAACCAGCACGTGTGGGAGAGCTGGGGGAGGAGGGCTGGGCAATCACTGTCCCCTCCCTGCCCTGGGTTAGGGTTTGGGCTGGATTTCTGCTGGAATTGGTCAAGTCTGGGTAAACGGAGAGGTTTGGGGAAATGCCCCCAAAGCTGGCAGGATGGAGAGGAGGAGGAGAAGGAAGAGATGGAGGAGGAAGAGGAGGAGAAGGAGGGTGAGGGTGCAATGGCTACTCAGGGTAGGGATGAGCTTAGGAACTGGGATTTGGGAGGTTGGAGCTGGGCTGAGCATCCCATCATCTAGATGTGAGGAATGAAACTAAAGGGATGGATCAGGCAGTCCCTGCTGGGGAAGGGATGGATTGGGCAGTCCCAGTTGGGGAAGGGATGGATTGGGCAGTCCTGGCTGGGAAGGGATGGATCAGGCAGTCCCTGCTGGGGAAGGGATGGATTGGGCAGTCCCAGTTGGGGAAGGGATGGATCAGGCAGTCCCAGCTGGGGAAGGGATGGATCAGTCAGTCCCAGTTGGGGAAGGGATGGATCAGGCAGTCCTGGCTGGGAAAGGGATGGATGTGGCAGTCCTGGCTGGGAAGGGATGGATGTGGCAGTCCTGACTGGGAAGGGATGGATCAGGCAGTCCTGGCTGGGAAAGGGATGGATGTGGCAGTCCTGGCTGGGAAGGGATGGATCAGGCAGTCCCTGCTGGGGAAGGGATGGATCAGGCAGTCCCAGTCGGGGAAGGGATGGATGTGGCAGCCCTGAAAGCTGAGCCGTGGCCCTGGCAGTGAGTGATGTGCTGGGGGCTGCTGCTGCTGCTTTTGCAAATCTCCTTGTTTTAAAAGCATTACAGCTCCCTGGCTAATAAAGCCTGGGATTTGCTGAAGCCGCTTGAGGTCCCATTTTCTCTGGAACCCATTTCCATGGCATGAATCACCGAGTGGAATGAACTCAATTAGTTCAGACAGAGGCAGGAGATAAATCAGGGTCCCATTAGGAAACCTTGAGGTTAATTTATGGCCTCGAGCAGCTCTGGCTGTCTCCCTTTTCTCCCCATATGCAACCTGCTCCAGAGTGAGCCTAGGAGCAGGGTGGGATCACTCTTATCTTTCCCTGTGGTGGAAGATTCACTGGAGTTATTCAACCAGCTCAGCCCTTGCCTTGACCAGATGACCCAGATCTGGAAAGACAGAGCAGCTTCTCTCCCAGGGAGCCTCATTCACCTGTTTGCTCATTCATCCATTGCATGTTTCCTGTAAAGGGAGGCTTGGGAAAGAGCTGGAGCCTTCCAGGAAATCTGGGCTGGAGTTTCCCCTTGCATTGACCCATGGATTGGCAGCTGGAGGCTTTGTCCTGGTAAATCCATATGTAGTGATGAGTCCTTGGGACACATCCTGCTCCCCCTGTTTGCCATCTCAGGGATGCTCATGGGGTGATTGGATCCCTGTTAGATGCAGGGGGAGGTCCAGGAAGGACTTGGACCAGGTCATCCAGGGAGATGAACCTGGATTTGGTTTCTCTGAGGGATCTTTTAAGGCTTGAACCTGCAGTGAGGTTGCTGTGTGCTCTGCAAGCTGCAGCTCTGCCCTGGGCAGCAGCCTGAGATGCTTTTATGAATCATGTGGCTGCTCTGGTCTCCTTCCAGTCAATGGAGAGGGACAGGAATCTTCTGGGGCTAATTTATGTCTTAGATGGGCTGAATCACTGCCCAGGAAGAAAGTGGCATCTCCATCTCTTGCTGAGAGATCTTAAAGCAGACAATGCTCAGGGCAGCTCAGGAGGAGGATGTGTCTATGTACCCAACTCCCCTGACATCCCTGAGCCAGGATTTTCCCAGGCACAGAGATGCCAAAATCTGTGCCCTTTGCTCTGCAACCAATGGGAAAAACCTTGGAAAAGCCACTGGCTAGCTCAGGGAGATTGAGCCCTGGACCCATAAGTGGTTTCCCAGAGCAAAGAGCTGCCTGGAAGGGGAAAAGCAGCTCCTTCCACACCCATTTTGACCAGCAAAGTGCTTGGGTGATGCCCTGCTGATAGTGCAGGGCATTCCCAGCCCTTGGAGGCTGTAAGCTATGTGGTCCCAGTGGGAGCAACTCTCCAGGTCGAGCACAGGAGGTGGTTTCACTCTGGAGGTCTCTGAGCTCAGAAAGAAACCACAGAGCACTCCCAGGCTGCTCCTCCTGGGAATGGGGTGAGCAGGGTGCCAGCCTGCCCTGCTCCAAATGGGCACCACAGGACAGAGATGGATGGTGCATTTGAACATCTGCATCCAGGGATCTGGTTACAGAGCATCCCACTCCCTTCCTCCTGCCCACTGCAGCCTGGCATCACGTTGCAGAGCCCAGAGGCTCTCAGGGAGCAGGAGATGTTGGCAGAGGAGGCTCCAGCCCTGCTGCAGCCTGAGTGCAGGATGCTCTTGGGGTGGTTGGTGCCTGCTGGGCAGGAGCAGACCCCAACCCCATCCTGGCATGAAGAGAAGCTTCTTCATGCTCACCACAGCCCTCATCCAACCCAGACCCCTGAGGCTGAATCAATCAGGGGGGGAAAACCCTCTGAGATCATCAAGTCCAACCTAGAACTCAACATAACCTTGCCAACTAGCCCATGGCACTGAGTGCCACATTCAGTCTATATTGAAAACAGCTTTTCCCTTCCTTTCCCTTTCTAAGAGATGTATTAAAACCCCTAGAAAGAGAGCTTTGCCCTTCCCTTGAACCCACAATCCACAGCTTTCAGCCAGTGGTGGCCAGAGGTCTTTGCTGGGAATGTGATCCACTGTGTCAGGTCCTGTCTCTGCAGCTTGAGCACTTGGCTGGAATATTCTGCATAAGCAACTTGCCTAAAATGTGGTGATTCTTCCCTGCTCTGTTTTTCTGATGTCCCCTCAGATGATTTCTCTCTGTTAAGTCAGCCACATCCTGAAAATCTATGGATGTTTCTGTGGGTTCTCCTGGACCAAAGGCAGCTATGGGAGCTCTGCTGTGTCTTTAGCTCATGGAAGGTTTTTCTGGGACACTGAGCAGGGAAATGGTGCTGAGGCCAAAAGGTGCAGGTGAGGAGTTGGTGTTGGGGCTGTTTGTCTGTCTGTGCCTGTGCTGCTTCACCTCTGGGGCTCTGCATCACAGGTATGCCAAGGTACCTGCACCTGTGGCATCCTCTGCTGCCACTTCACCTGGCACTGGTCACCCCAGTGACCACCACAACAGAGCCATAACCCTTTGAGAGCAGGAACCAACTCCCAGTTTGGATGGGGAGTCTGCAGCAAACAGGGTGAGGTGCTGGGGGGAGATCCAAACAGTATTCAAACCAAAGCAAAGCATCCTGTGAGCTTTTCACCCCCACAACTGCACTGAATGAACAAAAGGAGAGCTGTGCAACACTTCCAGCTTTGTGGAGCTTTGGTGGCTCTGCCCAGAAACCTTTGAGCTCTGAGTGAATTGCTCTTCCTATCTCCAAAAATGCACTTGGAGCAGCTCAGGCACATTCCCTCAAAGGAAACCTTCCCTGGTCATCTCCTCCAGCCACTGGAGGAGACTGGGACTCCTCCATGGATGTGATTCCCTATTTTAAGCCAAGTAGGGACTCACCTTCAACCCATCCCAGTGCATGGTCTTGTTTCTCTGCAGCCATCAGGGCCTGGGGGAGGTGGCAGTAAAACCTTGGGAAAAAGGGTTGGGAATGTGTCCCCAGGCTGGAAGCAGAGGAACCTGAGAGGGTTCAGCACATATCAAAGTGCCCCAGGAGCTCCCTGGAGAGCCACAGGGAGTTGGCTTTAGACAATCTGCTGTGAGTTCCCAAAGGTTTGAATGCCTTGAGGGACATTTGGGGAAAAGCAGCAGCTTTTGCTCACAGCTCCTCTGGAAAAAGCATCTCCCCCACCAGCTGCCCATGGAAGTGGAGTGGGGGATGGATTCCATCTCCAACAGCTATAGGAAGTAGGGTGTGAGGTCCCCTCGGGGCTAGGCAGGGGTGACAGCTTGGGTGACTCCCCCAACCCAGCTGAGCATCACCAGCTCAGGGAGCTCCAGTTCATCCCAACCATCCCTGGCCCCTCCAGCTGGAGGGGCAGCAGGTGGGAGAGGAGCTGTTGGTGCCCCCAAGCTCTGGGGTCACTGTCACAGCAGCAGAAGGGCAGTGAGGAAGGATGGGGAGTGCAGGAGGGAGGAAAATCACCCCACCATGACTCCTGAGGGACAGCAGAGGAGAATCACATCCACTGGGGCTCTGTGTATTTCCCAAGGCATAAACCTCTGTGGCCAAGCAGGACCCATGGAAAACCTAGAAGAGCCTCTAAGAACCTCAAATCCCTCCCCCGCTGCAGTCCTACCAACCCCACGAGGCACTGCCAAGTGGCAATTTGAACAGCTCCACTCTCAATATTTATTATCCCTCATAAAACGTCCATTCCAAGGCCCCAGGGAGCAAATCTGGAGCAGCTCAGACTTCCGAGACTGTTGCCCAGGGAAATAACCTCCTGGCAGGGAGGTTTGGGAGGAGCTGGGGGAAGGTCTTAGCAGGGCAAGAATTCCCTCCAGTCTTTTTTTTTTTTTTTTTTTTTTTTTTTTTTGGCTTTTATTATTTACTTAGCAGTTTTGGTTTAAAACTCTTTGCTGTCTGTGTGAAGGGACTGGGAGCATCACTGTGCGTAGAGGGTTGTTGGCATTCCCAGGTGGATTGGCTGCTGGAACAGTCACTCCTGGAGGTGTGAAGATGGTTTGAGCAAGGAGGGGAGGGGTTTGTCCCATATTCCATAGTGTTCATGATATCCTGCTGCTCCCAAGCCACATCCCTGTGAGCAATGGGCTGGGAAGAGCAAGAGGGATTAGAGATAGGAGGAAGATCCTACTTGGATGCTGCTTGTGCCTAGCTCAGGTCCATCCTGCTGCAGGTCCTAGGTGATCCTGACCCTCCTGACAGGATCCTGCCCCCCAGGACTCACTTTTCAGGGCATTCCACACTCCTCCCAGCCCTTCCCCTGCAGCTTCAGCCTCCCTCCTGCCAGCCCTTTGCTGAAGGATCAGCTTTGGGAGAAGAGAGTGCAGAGGTCCTTGAGATCCATCAGTTTTACTGGCAGCAACCACCAGGCTTAATTGAATTAAATGATTTAAGGATTTCCCCTTCCCTGCAGGGGAGGTGAGGACGAGACAGTGGTGGGAGTGAAGGGGCTGCATCCTTGTCCCAGCTTCAGGTTACTTCCTTGGGATGGAGGTTTCTCCTCCTGCAGCACCTTCACAGATCATCCTTCATCCCAGCAGCAAAAGCACTTTGCTTTGCTTCCTCCCCTGCAAGGCACTGGGAGCAGATTCCTGCTCCCATGGATTTGGTTTTGCACCCCTCAAAGCCACCCCCAGCCTCTTATTGAGCCCAGGGCTCAGCAGCAGCTTGAAAACTGAGCTCCATCCCTGGAATAAACCCAGGCAGGACCCTCACTCCCAGCTCCTGCTCCCAGTGAGGCTCAGCTCTGCCCACTCCACCCCCTTCCCCATCAGGGCTCTGGGGGAGATGCCCCCAAAATGCCTTGGCTGGAGGTTGCAAACAGTGACCCAAACTGGGATCCCTTCCCCTATCCCCCTGGGGGGACTGTGTGTCACCTCTCCAGTGGGAAAGACCCCCAGGGAGACCTCTGTGTGTCCCCAGTGTGTCCCCACTCCCTCACCTCCCTGTGCTGTGGTACCAAGGACTGACCACAGGGATGTGATGTCCATCCAGAGCCTCTTGGATGACTCCAGGCATTCCCCAGGGCTGAACTCCCCCTGGGACCCTCACAGCCCCCAAGGTCTGTCTCCAATAAACTTCAAAGACTCCTCCATGGGCAGCATCAGCTCAAGTGTTTTTTTTCATCTCCTTTTTGTGGTTGGATTCGTTATTTCTGCTGGCTGCTGCCAAGGTTTTCCTGGATCCATGGGGCCGGAATGCTGGGGGGGAGGTTGAGGAGACAATTCCTGCCTCACCTGGGGCAGCTTGGAAGCTCTGCCCATGGCAAAGCAAAGGTGTGGAATGGGCAGGATACGACCTTGCCATGCATGGCTGGATTTGGGATCAGCAAGGAGTTATCCCATGGATGAGAGCACTGGAGGGAATTGGGAGTTGGAGCAAGGAGATGCCTCCTCCAGAGCCCCCCAGGACATCCTGAACTCAACAAACTCCCCCTGGAGCAGCATCAGGGCTGTGCCTTTGTCCTCCCAGCTTTGAGGATGTTTCAGGAGGAGCTTTTGGGTGACAAACTTTGCTGCAGGATCCCAGGAATCTCACAGCTTGGAATAGTTGGGAGTGTAGCTGAGCCCTGGGGGCTGCCCCAAGGGACCTTCCCCTCCACCCCAGCCAGCCCCTAACCCCCCAAAGTGGCTTTCTCAGTATTTTCCCCTCGATTGTATGTGCTGTGAGTGCAGCTGAGTTAAGGTTGGATTCATCCTGCCTCTTTCCAGTATCCACCAATTACACACGCTGTGTGTCAGCAGGGAATTTAGGGAATCAATGGGCAGACAATTAAAGCGCTTTGAAATTTGGGTGGATGGAGGAATAGGCAGCAAAAAGGTTCAATCTTAGAGTGCTCCCAGTTGTTAGCAGTGCCAGGGAATGAAAATGCTGGGAGAG